>NW_024627970.1:0-1738 GCF_008729295.1 Plectropomus leopardus | reverse complement strand
AACACCTCTGACTCACTCTCGTGTGTGTGTGTGTGTGTGTGTGTGTGCTTATAGTAGTCTTCTTTGTCTTTGTTTCTGGCCGCTCTGCATGTTAGTGTCACATTTGATGTTGGCATAGTTGAAACTACAGATGGAGAGAGAAGAACAGGGAATCTGAAAGTGTTGCATCTGTACACAAACTTACTTTCACTTTTGATTAATAATTCTGATTATCTCCTTTAATTGCTGTTTTCGACTTCAGTGGTGAACTGGCTCCATATTATCAGTCAGTTTATACATATATGCAGAGTATCCTTTAAAGCACGGGTTTTCAGCAAACGGCAGTCTCAGAGGCTGAAAAATAAGGCCTATGTGGAAGTGCCAAAAACTGTAGTTCATCAAATGGCCACTTGAGGCTGGCTCCATAACCAAGTAAATCCCCATAGACCTCCATGTTAAAATATCCAATTCTACAGCAGAAATAAACATGTTTACAGCCTGGTAAAAAAAACTGTTTTGGTCTAGCTAATTTGAACACTTATGAAAACTGTACATTTTTGTTTTGTTTTTTGTTTTTTTAATAACTCACCTGTTTACATCTAATTAAGGCTCGAAGATATGCACATTTAAGGGTGGGGCCTCTTGAGTGGCAGGCTGTTTGTGAGTCAACGCTAATGGTCGCAGTCTAGGCTTCTAAGTGGCAGTCCATAAACCAATGGGTGTTGTCACCGTAGCTACGTCCATTAGTTAGACAGTCTCTGGTCTTTAACAGGTGGTCCTCAGATTTACTACAGGGGTGCTGTCAAATTATTGTTTGAAAATTTAAAATATGCTAAAAATTGAAGTTTGTCTGAAAATTTACTAACACTAATCCAGCATATAATTAGCATAGATAAAGGCTATTAATTAAAAAACAACAATTAATACACCACGTTATAATATTTACATACTCTTAAAACATCCCTTTCTTATCATTCTGTGTCCCCTCTTATAAATTCCCTAAATTCAAGCATTTTTGTGGGTCCACAGATCAGGCAGAATTCTCATAAGATCTTTTTTTTCTTTAGCAGAAATTTAACTGATCTATCAACTCAGTCAGAGCTAATCAGATCAGATTGATGGGAGAGAGGAGAGTTGAGGCGAGTGAACGCAAACTTTTGGACCATTCATGATCATGTTTTACTTTCCCTATGTCTGATGTTCGGCTGTTATTTTGTGCACAGAGCACAGTCTGCACTCTGACAGTATGGCACAATGAGGCTACGTTCCAGTAGCACTCCAACTGAGCGGTCCAGCTCCAAAGTATAAAACCAGCATGTGGCAGTGTATGTTTTGATCGTGGCGGGCTGCCACGTACAAAAGAATGTGTAGGAAACCCTGATTATTCCAAGTCTGCAGACATTCTTGCAAATTTTTCACGCAAGAGATTCTGACATACGGTCTACTTCAGGAACCACTGGCGAAAGTTCAAAAGGTGATGCTATTGCACATAGCTATGCTACAACTGCTGCTGACTTGACAGCTACAGGCAAGCACAAATTATAGAGGACCCAGAAATTATTTTGAAAGTTATTTCAAGTGCAACTAAGATTCATACAGTCCATGTAGTAGGGGGTCCCTGCTCCGTCTCTCTTTGAGTGAAGGGGTCCTTGGCCTCAGAAACTTGAAGACCTCTGCTTTGAAGCTGAGCACAGGCTGCTGAAGGCAATAAATAATGTAGTGTTTCTAGAATGGAGGATGGTATACATCTACCATATAT
>NW_024627969.1:0-2890 GCF_008729295.1 Plectropomus leopardus | reverse complement strand
TATATATATATATAATATATATTTACCTTGCTGTCAGACAGCCCATTTCTTTGCCTTTACATTTTCTCAAACTCATCTGTATCCCTAGGCACCAGCCCAACTTTTGGATGAGCCACCCTAAAATTTCCCCATTCCTCGGGCCTGTATTTAAAATGATAGGGTGAATAGTAAACGCATCTTTTTCTGAATGAGAGGATGCCAGCGCTTCACGCTTCACTGGTTGTTTGGTTAGTTGTTTCATTTATTTGTAGGCGGTCGGGGAAAGCACTGTTTTTGTGTCTCTTTCGCTTGTTTGGCGGTGTTTTTATCTTATAATCCTCTTGAGAGAAATGTTCACTGCAAACACAGAGTTGTCTTGCAGGTGGAGTGTTGATGTTTATCTTGAGTGCAAATAGCCACAGCTGTTTTCATTTCTTTGTTTGAACTGCCTTTTTTTCTTTTTTTTTTTAAAGTTTATTAGTGAATTTAACAGGATGCATGCAGAAGACAACTGTTGAGCCAGAGTCAGCAAATTTGCTAATTTACATCTGTGACCCCTGTGCAGGAAAATATAAAAAAAATTAACAGTGCTATACACGTTGTATGTAATAAAAAAGCAAATTAGTTTGCAAACAACACTATTTGAAAAATTTACAAACAATACATTTGTAAATGTAATGTCACACAAAATGGGACACATAGTCTCCTTTCTGGGTTTAGAAAAGTGTTCAAGAGGTTGAATTTTTATGATGCAATTTTCTATTGCTTTGAGCATTGTACACTATATCCCTTTAAAAAAACAACAAGAAAAACAACATTACTATATACAGTACATTACAGAACAAAAACAAACTGGGAGGAATGTCAAAATTTACATTATGAACAGGTTTCTCTTGTGAAGTCTTGTCATAGTAGTTTTATGCAGTCAATCCATTTTGTCCATACACTGATATTTTGAACAGCCTTATTTTAAGTGGCTAAAATACATTTTGCAGTGCATAACTGAGCATATAGGGTGCCGGTCCCGTCTGTTCCTGCAAACAAGCAGCACACCGACCGCCATTTACTGTAGCACAGAGCATCATACACAGTGAAAAGGTGGAAATTGTCTCGCCTTATTAATACTTGGACACTTTCTTTGATGACCATCTGAAATTTGATGTGAATACTGAGGCTGTTTTAAAGCATTGGCAGCAGAGAATTCATCCTCTCTGCAAACTAAGCTCCTTCTCTGTCGGGCCATGTCGTTTTTATCAGTTTCTTATTGAGAGTCTTTTAAGTTTTTCTTTTTGCTGGTTTCAGAGCCCGACAGTTAAAGAAAGGAACAGCCTGAACAGTATTTTAAAAATCTGTTATAAAATCCTTGGAGTGAAACAGAGAGACCTCACTGCCTAATGTAACAATCAAATCCTAAGGAAGGCACTAAGTATCCTGGCCTCCCAGATGAATCCTGTTCTTGTAGGTGAGTTTTCTCTGTTTCCATCAGGGCGTCTTTATGCATTACCTGCTTGCAAAACAAACTGCCATTCAAAATCTTTTATCTGTTTTAGCCATCAAGACTTCTAAATTCCCTGTGTTATACACCCGTGTACGGTGTGGTTTATATTTTACTGTATGTACTTTTTTCTTATCCTTGGCTCCTGGTGCACTTGCCTGGTTCTATGTTGTAAATGCTGCTATGTGTGTTTTTGTGTGGGTTTGTTTTGTAGTTTTAACAGCTAATTGCCTCTAGTTGTTGTATTGAATTGTAATACAGTGACTATAAGTAGGCTATCTCATATAGACCTGATTAAAAAAAAAACAACAGCTATCCCTTTAAAGCATTTTGTGTAGTGAAAGACAAGGCGAAATATGTGTAAATTAATACATACATCTTTCTGTTGCAGTAGCTGCTGTTTCCTGTTAGAAATGATTGAGAACAACATGAGCTAAGTTTTAAATCTCCATATTTATTTATTTATGTAGAAGTAGTTCTCTGGTTTGCAACATATAAGCCCATTGTACAAGGAATATTACAGAGAGGTACAGGTTTTTACATTTGACTCTGTCATGTACTTAGACTTGGATTTGCAGATAGGTATCCAAACAAGAGGAGATGTTGCCTGAATAGTTTTAGTCAGTGTCGAATCTGCTTCACATCCCCCCCACTCACAAAAGTCAAAGGTAGCATTAAAGGGCACATGACACAATCCACAACCTTGTCAAAATCACACATGTACTACACCACCCAACCAGTCAGAGATAAGCTGAATAATCACATCATCAGGGAAACTCTCAGCATATCTTCAGTCATTCCCCTCCAATAAAATCACTGGAATATTTGTCCATGCATACATAAGTATACTATATGTGTTAAAAAATATAGCATTTTTGAATAAATACTTATATCATTTTTAGAGCCAACTGTCAGACAATACTTGTAATATATTTTTCACAATACTGTATGTACACATATTTGGGTAAATTTACAGGAACAGATAAAACTATATATTTAACCCCATGTGAAACAGATCTGATTTCACTTCTTTGGTGTTGAGCCAGTTGTGAAACCATATTACATCTGGGTCACACTGGATTAAACATATGGATGCAATTTACTTTAAGACTTAATACACAGGCACGGAAGACCAGATATACCAGATATTTGGCACAGCACAGATCGGATCATCCTTTAGCTGTCTGACATGTGGAAAGCTACACTTATTCCTGCCCCTTAATATATACAGACCACCAATAATGATCAGATGTGCTGCGCAGAGTTAAAATAAATTCTTTCTGATCCTGTGTTAGCGCAGCCTCATCGTTGAAATAATCTCTGCTACTTTGTGACTCAGCACATGACGATCTGATTACTGAGCAATGTTGAAAAATCCCCATTGTTGCTGAGTAAATACAGCCACTGTATATATAT
>NW_024627968.1:0-1966 GCF_008729295.1 Plectropomus leopardus | reverse complement strand
CAGGTGTGGCGTTGTGAATCATCTGCTCTGATATTAAAATGTGTGCTGTTTGTTTACTGGAGCAGACTGTTTGTTTTCATTATTACACCACTGCGCTGCTCATGGCCCCAGGGCACATGATCACCTCATCACATGATCAGCTGATCACCTGTCTCTCTCTCTCCTCTGCAGGTATTGCGGATCGCTGCACAGCCGTCAAGTATCACTTCTCTCAGCCAATCAGACTGAGGAACATCCCTCTGAACCTGACCAGGACCATCCAACAGGACGAGTGGCACTTGCTGCGTATGCACACACACACACACACACACACACACACACACACACACACACACACACACACACACACACACACACACACACACACACAAGCGAGTCAGCTTCATAGATAACTATGATTATAACAATGATTATACAACACTATAGAGACATTATAACAGATAATGAGTATAATGCGTCATAATGAATGAATGAATTACAGACCTGTGCTTCATAGAAAGTGTTACTGAGGTTCTTTAAAAGGTCGTTCAGTCATGTGAATTATTGAACAATATGACGACTGAACGACTAAAATGCTGCGGTCATTATTAATTACTGATTAGAGATCGTAGAACATAGGTTATTAATTATATATTGTAGATTATAGATTATTGATTATAGATCATTGATTGCTGATTATATATTGTAGATCATAGATTATTGATTATAGATCATTGAGTACTGATAATGGATGATAAGTTGAAGAGTTCTTTGTGCTGATATATCTGCAGGCCTCCTCGCTGCGTGTCACCCGTTGCCAAGGAAACATGCCATGACAGCGTTATGTAACAGTACACAGGGACAGTAGTTACCACGGCAACACTCTGTCTGTTTGCTCATTTACCGCTTATTACTGACAGCCCGCTGTGTGTGTGTGTGTGTGTGTGTGTGTGTGTGTGCGCGTGTGTGCGGGCATGTGTGTGTGTGAAGTTAAATCAAGTAATTTATATTTTTGTGGCAGTTCAGGACACAACAATTCAAATGAACAACAGAAAGTTATTTTTCTCAGCTGTGAGACGAGAACACAACTTCAGAACAACAGAGATGTCTGCGTGTATAATGCATGTTTGATGTGTGTATCGTCCCGTAGACCTGCGGCGCATCACAGCGGGCTTCCTGGGAATGGCAGCGGCGGTCCTGCTGTGTGGGAGTATCGTGGCATCGGTGGGGTTCTTCTGGGAGGAGAGTCTGACGCAGCACGTCTCCGGCCTGCTGTTCCTCATGGCAGGTAACACACCAGATCAACATTCACACACAATCAGGTCAACTCACACACTATCAGGTCAACATTCACACACCATCAGATCAACATTCACACACCACCAGGTCAGCATTCACACACCATCAGGCCAACATTCTCTCACCATCAGGTCAACATTCACACACCATCAGATCAACATTCACACACCATCAGATCAACATTCACACACCATCAGGTCAACATTCACGCTATCTTGGCCTGTCGGGGATCAAATCAGCTACTTTCTGATTGGTCGATGATCTGTGTGCAGAGACTGGAGGCTGCGTGACAAGACTCTGGTTCTGGTTTCTTTTTGTAGTGCGAGCACTTTGGACCAATAAAATTTAAGCAACAGATAAACAGTGAGTTTGGACGAATGAGATTTGAGCATTAGGTAAACAGTCAGCTTGGACCAATCAGCTTTGCAGATGTTTGTTCATAGAGCTGAAGGGAGACTGTCACTCAGATATCTGCTGTATTATCAAGATTCATCGTCATCACACCTCAAATCACACACCTGAGAGTAGGGCTGGGCGATAAAATGATAATATCAATCGCAGAATAACTTTTCCTTGATTGAAATATGAGACGTAGTCGATATAACGCATTCCAGCCATGTTTTAACAGACAACACAAACAGCCAATGATAATAAGAATAGAGCCGCAGAGAACCAAATGCAGTGAAGG
>NW_024627967.1:0-1878 GCF_008729295.1 Plectropomus leopardus | reverse complement strand
GTAAGACACAAAATAAAACAAATGAGATTTACAAAATTCAACAGGCTAAAATAAAATAAAGTCAAATAAAATAAAATAAATGTTGTGATATGTTATTTTTATATATGTCTAATGGAAAATATGAAACAAAGTTCTGTATTTTTTTCTGCAAAGCTAAACACGTCCTCGACTTCTGTCCTCAGACGAGCAGAATGTCCCTTTAATGCGAGTTAAGGTGCGCAGAAATGTTCAGGCTTCAGTCGACGTCAACGAAATCTGTGAATCTGTTCTTCTGTGAGAGATGGATATGACAAGAGAGTGATTAGAGCATTTCTAGAGCACATGATCCACGAGAGACCTGCTATGTACCTGCACTCTGGCCCACACACACACACACACACACACACACACACACACACACACACACACAGCCTGACACCTGCTCTGGTTTCGGGATCTGTTTCCTATAAGCACCTCTCTTGCCTTGTTATCACAACAATCACATCAGGAGTTAATGTGGGGGCCTGTGTTTCTCTGCGAGTGTCTGCAACTGTGTGTGTGTGTGTGTGTGTGTGCGTGTGTGTTTATGTTAGTGTATATTTATGCGTATGTTGCATGAAAACAACCCGACAGTTCAGTCTGGACCTTCAGCCAACAGTTCAGCTCAGAGAACTCTTAGAGGAACAGAGAGTTGGATCAGTCGAGATCCTCGTCTCAGCTTCATCTTTCAGCAGGTGCTGATCAGATAATGTGGAAACAGTTAATGATAATTTAGAAGTCTTGAAATAGACCCCAGTTCATCTATCAATTTATACTCTTTTCTCCTAAATGTTGCCATACACTCTTTTTTTTACATTCATAAATATTCCAAACTGCCAAATTCCAAAATGATTCATTCTTGATCATTTTTGATACATGATGCTACAGATACATTTTGGCAGCTTACATTCAACATGCACCCTCAGCAAAAAGATCACAAACAACAAAAACTGCTTGAGACTGAGCCTGATAAAACATGACAGAGGAAAACAAAATGTTTCATCGCTCCTCTCCAGTTTATGACAAAAATTTTTAAGTGGGACTAGAGCTAATTTTTTGGTGTGTGACAAACCCTGTGTGGTGATTACTTTATAATTTCATCCCTCAGTTTATATTATTTTCTCCAAAAAGTTAATTGTTTCCTTATTTTGTGTAGTGTCGACACTTTTGCAACATTATTTTGCAAGAAGTAGTTGGCTGTTGCCATTTATTCATGAGGAAAATGAAAGACGACAAATCAAAGTCCTTGCATTACAGAATGAAGAAAATAGATGTAAACTAGAGTAAAAAAAAAATTATAAATTTTATTGTTTATTCTTTTAGATTGTGTTTGCATGTCATCTTACAGTTTGCATATAAATTAATGAACATAAAGTTACGGTAGTTTATGGGCACTGATGCAGTCTGAGATAATCCAGGAACAGATGCAGAGTTGTGCAGCGCTGCAGGGGAAACCAACAGTCTCATTAGTGCAGCAGACAGACAGACACAACATGTCCTCTCTGTTGTTGTTTTTTTTTGCTTGCGTTGTTAAGATTTGGCACGAACATGCGAGCTGAGCTGGATCTGATGTTTTACTTGTGTGTTTGAGAATGAGTTCCTGTTGTGTCCCCTCAGGCTCCAGGACGGAGGCGCTAACTGACACGTTAATCACAGAGAGAGAAGTGATTGAAAATGCTGCAGGGTGTGCAGAGAAAGAAAAATGAACGAGTGCAGACTCCTGAGGGCGAGGAGGACAATTTGCAATCACTCTGTTCTGAAACAGAAAAATGGAAATCAGTGTTCTTTGCATTGGAGCTCGCTGGAGCTCACTTTCAGGTGGCAGAAACATCTGGTTCAGCTGCATTCTGCAGGTTTGTT
>NW_024627966.1:0-1348 GCF_008729295.1 Plectropomus leopardus | reverse complement strand
ATGTTTCGTGCTGCTTTGATTGTCTTATAAACCAGTGTTATCAGTGTGTACTGTTACTTTTAGATTCTGAAGGTTTTTTTAACAAATTTTTAAAAACTTTCTGAAGTTGTGACTTCTTTTCTGGGATCAGTGTTTTCTGGTTGTAAGTTTAGAAGCTAAAACAATGAAAGCAGATCGAAACATTTTAAAAATAATAATAATAATTTCACATGTATAAATCCTTTAAAAATACATTTTTACAACCAAAATAGTCATTTTATATTTAATTATTTCTACATATATATATCCCAATTTCCAGTAACAGGTATTATTATATATTTAGCTGCAGTCAAAGGTTAATTGTTGTAGACTTTTTTGTTAAAGCAGTTTGGGGATTTTAATAATTTCTCTGACAACAACAACTGCAAGTTCCTGTTCCTGTTCCAGCACCATCTAAACAATAACGCTGACCTCTGACCTGCAGTTTGACTTTGAGTCTTTGGTCTTTTTGAGGATTTGATCTTCAGTCGCGTCAGAGGCCGACGCCCTGTTGGGCTTCAAACTGAGTTTATACCGACATCAGCATTTACATTTTAAAGCCTGAGTCTGAAGTCATTTAAGAGTCACGGCTCTTGATTTTATGCAGGTAAGATTACTGACAATTAATTTAAAAAAACATAATAAAAAAAAAAATGAAAGTGTTATCTTCAATCATCTGGTGATTTTTATTTTTGTTGTCATAATATTAAGTTTCCAAACGGAGACGTCACCTTCTTCAGATGTGTATTTTACAATCAAACGGCAGGTCGAAGGTCTGATTTACTGCCACAGACATTTAGCACAATATCATATCTTCAAGACCGGTTCACAGTTTTATCCGCACTACGTGCACAGTCGCTGTCCATATTTGTTTTGACTGATGTGTAAATGTTTGCTCCTGGAGGGCCGATTGGGCACCAGGTGACCTGTCAGTTGCTCTGTCAGTTGCTCTGTCAGTTGCTCTGTCAGTTGCTCTGGACTTGTAGGTATTTGAAGGTGTGTGTCTGTCTCTAGGACCTTTAAAGTCACCAAACCTGGGTGTTTTTGGAGACCCTTCACTGTGTTTCCAGCAGAGGTAGTACCACAAAAGCCAGCTATTTTCACCAAAACATTGCTGCTTTTCCTGCCGGGATACTACAACCAAAAGCAAGTATTCAAACCAAAGTAATTTTGGGCCTAAACTTATATCCACTTTAAGCTCAACTTTGTTGAAATGTAAGGAAACATGTTGGCATTGCATGTTTCTGCAAACTACAGTATGTTGTTACATTTATTTTGTAGCTGATATGTTGAAACTGTATCAGCTACGTAATAACGTAAACTATATTAT
>NW_024627965.1:0-1889 GCF_008729295.1 Plectropomus leopardus | reverse complement strand
GGGGTAATTTTGTGTGTCGTTGATGTTATTGTTTGTAAATGTGGTCGTTTTGTGTTACATTGCAACAATTCTGTGTCTCCTTGTGGTTGTCTTGACTGTTTTTCCAGTTATATTGCGTCTCCTTGCAGTTCTGCATCTGTTTGTGGTCTTTCTTGTCAGAACAAAGGAGAAAATAAATATTTATCTTTTCTTTGGTTGTTACATTATAATTTGAGTGACATTTTGCAGCTGACTTAGGGCCCCTGGACCTGTGTCCACCAGGACTGTTGAGTAATACATCCATGTTGTGTGTGTGTGTGTGTGTTTTCAGGTTTTGCGGGGTCTCCTTGCCAACCGGCTCCCCAACAATGGTTTCTACAAAGAAGGTCGGTCTGCTCACAGCTATCACACTTTCTCCTCCTCTACGACCTCCTTCTTCTTCATTAGTCTTAAAAACAGTCCCTGATTAAAGAGCCATGATCCTGCAAATCATGTGATGCAAAATTATTTTAATTAATATACCTGTTATAATCTGTTGTTAATGCAAACTCAGCACTTCTTCCATGTTTACCTGTTGTGTTGATACATTTAGTTTAATGTACATTTAAAAAACTTTAATGTTGGACTCACCACTCTGCTGAAAACACATTTTTCTTTGAACAATAATACTGTTTACATTTACTAATATATTCGATCTTTTTGTGTTGTTTATGTTGTATTGATGAAATTAATGTGAGAATGTACACTATACTGAATTTATCATTTCAGCCATCCAGAGTACACGACAGTCAGACATTACTTTCCAGCATTATTTTGTTCTCTAGTTTAAAACACGGTTGCTGCATGTTTTTTTATATGCCTCTTTGATTTATTGCGTTTTGTTGTTGTTGTTCAGTGTTTATGGAGATCGTCGGGGAGAAGTCTCGTCACTCGCTGCAGGAAAACTTGCATCTGATCAAATCACCTGTGCAGGTCATCTGGGGGAAGGAGGACCAGGTATAAATTCATCATAAAATGCTGAATAGATGTTCCTATGAAAATATTTATAGAGTACAGTGACATTTTTTTCAAGGTAACACTTACTATGTGACCAACAAGTTCAATATGTTAACTAAACCTGATTTAACCCAGACAGGAGCAGGAAGAAGGATAAATATATAATTTGCTAATACTGATATCTAAAAAAAAACTCCATTACAAGTAAAAGTCCTACATTCAAAGTGTTACTAAAGTAAGAAGCAAATGTAGGTTAGATATTAAAAGTAAAAGTAGTTACTGTGGAGAATGACATCTCTCAGTGTTACTTTATTTTGTTATTGTATCTTCATTATTGGTTTGATTTCTTTCAAAAACATGATGATGAACGAGTCCTCTCTCTCAGGTGGTGGACGTGTCGGGGTCAGCGGTGCTGCAGGCGGCGCTGCCAAGCTGCCAGGTGACGGTGTTGGAGAACTGTGGTCACTCTGTGGCGTTGGAGCGGCCCAGAAAAGCCGCCACGCTCATTGTGGACTTCCTGCGCAAACAGGAAGTCAACGGTGAAAACACTAAAAAACTTTCCTGAAGAAAACTTTTGAACCCTGTGACGGCTGATGACAGAGAGGAGAATGAAGGAGATGTTGAGGATGAAGTAAAAGGTGAAGAAAACAATGATAATCTTTTATAGTTTGATAAAAGCGTTTTTTACGACAGAGTTTACACCTGAAAATTGATAAACGCACAAAAGTTGGAAGGACTGTTAAATTTTCCTGAAGTTTTTAGACACAGCGCCTTACAGGAAGCTGCAGTCACTGTTTCCAGTGTTAATGTTCAATGAAAACATTCCACGTTTGGATTTTGCACTTTTCTCTGCAGAAAAATTGTATTTCAATTTCCTGTTTCATGTGAATGTCAGGCATTTGTTTGTGTGTGAA
>NW_024627964.1:0-4472 GCF_008729295.1 Plectropomus leopardus | reverse complement strand
TCTTCTCCTCATTGTATTAGTAAAGCAATTTGTGCGGTTACAATAATTGTTAAAGTGTTAAGAAGAACGTTCTGGGAACTAAAAGAAAACCTAGAAAGAACATTTTTAGAAACCCAAAATTGGAGGCTGGATGGAAAGAGATGCGGGAAGAAGATGAGCTGGAGAAAAAGAGGAGAAGAAGTAGAGGTTTGCAGTTCGAAATTTTCCTGAAATTTTCGAAAAATATGAAAAAATCAAAAGAATCAATAAGATGAAAAAAACGGAGATCTCTATTTCTCTTTTTCTTCTCCACTAGTGTGTATCATGTTGCCCAGACAGAGGCCTGTTAATTGCAGCCGGAGTACAGTGTGCGAGTGTGTGTGCGAGCCTTCGAAAGTAACTACACACTATTGGATTGAGATCAAGTTGAGTGCATTAACACCTACTAACATCTCTGCACAGCAAAACACACGAGTGTATCATTTAGGACAGAGCTGATCGTGTCTTTATACCTAATTGCAAATCTGCTGTTCACAGGGGAGAGCACAAACGCCTGGAGAACACTGGGAGAACGCTTGGAGAACGTTGGGAGAATGCTGGGAGAACGTGTGAACGTTTACCCTTTAAACCAATTTTTAAAATCGCTCTCGATTGCAGAATTTCAGCAGTTAAATTGCATTCTTTAAATCACATTTTTAATTCTGTTTTTTTAACATTTTCAAACAGTTTTGAATTCTCTATCGAAAATGTAAAGCAATTCTCAACTCTAGCTTTAAAACAGCCTCCTTGAGATAAACGTGAATTTAAATAAAAATATATGAAAAACAAAAAACGTATGTATGGACTTTAAAAGCATTGTTAACGCTGACAGCCTTAATTTAAACCTATAAAACTTTACGAATTGGTTAGATTTCCCGAAAAATGTCCCAAAACTTGCAAGAAAGAAGTAAAACAATGACCTAAAATTTAGCTTTAAAAAAAAAATAACAGAAAAAATGTTACAAAAACTATATTTTCACAATGATATATTGAAAATTCTGTATATAAATACACATTTATTTCTTTTTTAAAAAAAATTTCAGGTCATATTCTTATTTGATTTTATTTTTTTGTTTGTTTTTTGTTCTTTTCTTGGCTGAAAATAAAATTACCTTTTTTCCCCCAACTTTTTAAAAGAAGAAACTAATTTTTTTTTTTTTACAAATTTCTCTTATTTTTGGGCCATTTCTTACCTTCCTCCCATTGTTTTTTAAAAGAAAGCAAGCCAGTTTTCTTAGGTTTAAAGGTTTAAATGCTGGAATATGTTAAGTCATTGCACAAATTGGAAATTGAGGAAAGAGGAAAGTGTTTCGGAGACCGATTTAAAATTAAAGTCAAAGAGAAATAAACATCTCCCAATGAAACAGATGAATTTATTCCAAACTTCAATGCAAAACTATGGTTGTTAACTCATTGTCTTACTCTTTTTTTTGTGTACGGTGCATATTTTTTGTGTACGGTGCATTTTTCTTATGTACGGTACATATTTTTTGTGTAAGGTGCATTTTTTTTGTGTACAGTACATATTTTTTGTATACGGTGCATATTTTTGTGTACGGTACATATTTTTTGTGTATGGTACATATTTTTTGTGTGCGGTGCATATTTTTGTATACGGTGCATTTTTTTGTGTACGGTGCATATTTGACATTTTACGAACTTAAACAAAAATCATGCACTACTTATTTTTCAATTATACCCTATTTTTATAATAATCTTTCTAAGTTTCGGATGAGAAACGACAGGCGGTGGCTGACTTACCTTCGTGTGCCGGTCTGCTGAGTGTGTGAGGCGTTGCCATCCCGGCCGGTTCTAGTTAACCGGGCAGGGCTAACCTCTGGACTTCAGTCAGACCTGTGGACTTTTGAAGACAAGTGTCTAATCTTTATGGCTGAGGACATAGCGGAGACGAGAACAGAGATAGGCGGAGATATGGGGAGGTGTCGTAAGAGCCGAGAGATAGCGGCGACACATGCAAACTGAAAATGTGGCCTTCAAGCTGTTTCTCGAAAAATATGTTGCAGCAAAAGTTAATTAACCCTCTTAGAGTGTTACTTTGTTATTTTGGAATAGAGTTTTGCAGGATTCTGGATGGAAAGTCGGCTGAAGACGAGTCTGAAGCATCTCTCTTTCTGCATTAGCCATATAACTGATGCCACAACCATTATGTGGTCTGTGGGTTGCTCTCTCTTTCTTCACCTCTCCATTTTTTTTTCTGCTCCTTTCTGTCTCCGTCTCTCTCGCTCTCTCTCTCGGTTTGTCAGGACACGGGGAGTTGTGGTCAGAGGGAATTGTGGGAGGAAGAGGCAGAGAAATAAACACCACATCCCAATGAGGGCAATGTCAAATCTGCCTCATTATCAACAGAAACCCTCTTTTCATCTGTTTGTGTGTGTGTGTGTGTGTGTGTGTGTGTGTGTGTGAAATGGAAAAAAACACACACAAACAGATGAAAAGAGACACACACACACACCATCTACCACGCATTTTGATAAACATTAAAAGTGAGATTCGAATACGGAGGTCATGAGTTGCACCTAATTTTTTCGGAAAGTCATAGCACAAAAACGACTAATATGTGCGAATTGATTTGAAGTTTACTGATTGTGCTCCCCAGAGGGTGAACCCCCAGCTGTCCTTGAGGAAAACTCCCGACTAAATATTCCCTTTGACCACTCTATGTCTCATAATCTTGTAATGAGATCAGCAGAACAAGACGAAACAGATAGTACGTCCTGTTCTCGTTCTGAGCTTTTAAAATATCAACATTTTGACATGAAATGTTGCGGGACGGCGTCACTTTGCAAATCAGCTGGTTACGATTTTACATAAAAAGTGCGAGAGTGCCTACAGAAGGTAGAAGGTAAATATTCGTCACTTTTTAACCAAAGTTTCAAAACAAAATTTAATTTGTCCCTAATCCTGCTACACCTTTTTACATCTAGTCAGTGCATTTTTTGAAGTTGCATCTTTTGTCCTGTTGGCTCTGAACAAGGTCCATCCATCCACTGCAATAGCTTGATCTGGGGTGTTAGAGATTAACCATGTCTCTGTTTGGTTGATTTGGTTGGGGTCAGCCTCACCTTGATGCTGGCTCTCCTCCCTCTCTTCGTCCAGGGCTTTCGGTTTCATTTCTCCCCTCTGGTCTGACTGGCCGCTCAACAGATCACATGGCATTGTTATCAATAATGTCATTGTGATGCTAGTTTTTGAAAACCCAAACATCCAGTAAAAATGATGACCCTGGCACTCCTAATTGAATGTTAACTATTTCGAATATGATCAAAAAAATTAGAGTTATCGCTGTCGTTATAAAAAGCAGACGGACGGAGACACTTTTTTTTTTTCTCGCTGGTATCTCCAAGCACTTTTGCAGTTTACAGTTACAGTCAACTTCTAACAAGGCAATTAAAAACAGGAGCTGGCAGGCACACAGAAACCTGCCCCTCACACACACACACACACACACACACACTTGTTTTAAATGGGAGCTGGCAAACGTACGGACATCTCTCTCTCTCCGTTTCTTTCCCCCCTCAGTCTTCTTCAGTCTCGCACAACCTCAATCTCTCTCAATTACTTCTCCTCTCCTGCCATCTCTCTTTTCTCTCTTCTGTCTCTTCATTTTCGTCCCCCCCCCCGTCCCCCCAACTCGTCCTCCTGCCAATGCCTAATGGCTTTGAGCAAGGCACCCCCTCCTCCTCCTCCTCGCCCCATCTGAGAGAGAGATTCAATTGGATTGGAAGCCAATCAATCACCGCGGGTATCGAGCAGTGATTGGATTTGGCTTGGGCTGACGGGGTGAGGTGGGTGGGCGGAGGGGGGGCCGGTTTGATTTTAGCTCTGCTCCAATGAAGGTAGATCTGATGTATTATTGCAATGGACGTACAGACAGTGTGTGTGTGTGTGTGTGTGTGTGTGTGTGGATGGTGGTTGAGATTGTGGTTGACATGCGTCATGGTCTGAGGTTTTGAAGCGGTGCCAGCTCTGACTGATGTCTGCAGTTCGCCATGGCGATCAGTCATATAGAGATGCACCGTGCCTCATGTTACATTTTACATTTCGGACATTAAGCTAATGCGATCAAGAGGGAGTGTGACCGCAGAGAAGGCTGGATTTTACAAGACATTTCGAGAAAACTGTCGTTAAGAGGATTGAGAGTTGGAAAAATCTAAGAAGGTGGAAAATTTTACATGCACTGTTCTGCTTGGGCGTCATGCGACGTTCTCTTTAACATCTCTTTTATTTTCTCTAAATTTGCTGTTGAGACCAAAAAATAAAAGAAATGTTTTCAATCACGAAGGGTGCTGAATGAAAACTTTTTAAATACATGCAGTTGTGGGTCAAATCTCAACCGGACCTGAACTAGCCTAGAACGTTGTGCGTATGCGCCATAATCCCGGGCTTTGACCTGAAAGTCAAACAGCATAAAATTCACAGGAGAAAGCCGTGAA
>NW_024627963.1:0-2771 GCF_008729295.1 Plectropomus leopardus | reverse complement strand
AGATAGCACCAGTGGGACGGCATTACCAGCCGTGATCACATATGAGCAGTGCCACTAGCTATGTCCCTCCCAACCCGGGTGCGGCTAGCCTGAGCTAACCAGCAGAGACCAGAGGGTGGGCAGTGGGTGCTTTTTGGGCTAGCCGGCTGTGTGTCAGCATAGCCAATTGAAAATTTATAAAAAGGCAAAACATACATCACACAAAACATTAAAATTTAACTACCTGTAAATCGAAACTGGTTTGAAATGTGGTGTTAAAGCTAACCAAGTCAGTGGAGTGCCGGACTAAAAAGAAAAGGCCTCTTGTATTTCACTTTATTTTGCTTTTTTTAATTAAAAAATAACCAATTATTTACTAGTTGATGAGTGAAACCAACATTAACCACAGCTTCTTCCACCTTTTTTTCTATCCTACTCAGGGCTGCTAGGGATCTAACCTGGTACACTTTGGCAACACCTCATTCACATGTCTGTGCTACCTGACCTTGATTAGCAGACCGAATTGTTCACTTCACCTGAATCAGTGGATGAATCAGAGATGTGGGTGGTGGTTCTGAGTTCTTGGGTCTAGAACCAGGCTAATGCCACCTTATTTAGCCTGGAAATTTAGAAGTTAAGTGTAATTCAGTTCATTTCATGTCCAGGAGATCTACTCTTCAGCCCATTGTTTTTTTTAAGATTGGTAAAATGAAATGTGTAAGTTTAAATTAAGCTGACTTTCAGTCATCTGCACTATGTCAGCAAACAGGTTCCTACTCCTAAACACCATTAACCTCACTAGACTTTCACTGCCCAGAGATTTTGGCTCTTTGGGTGATGTGATTTGAATTAAAGTGAACCTAATGACCAAGTGGGCAGCTTGGAACTGGCCGATTCCCAAAATATATGCTTATATTTGAGATTTCATGACAAAAGAATTCACACCAAAAATGAGATTGCTTCCTATAATTGCTGTAACTCAATTATTTATAGAGCAGCAGCCGCAGAAAGATCTTTTTGTTAATGCAGATCACTCGCTTTGCTCTGTTTTAGAGGGTCGACGTAACAGCTGTTTTTGAAGACATTTATTGTTTTTCTGAAATACTTTGTTTTTGTTTTTCAGAAAAGTGTGTCCCCCTGCAGCAGATCAGTAAGAAGTGCTCTTCATTATGAATACAGGTATTCAAGTACACACACACACACACACACACACACACACACACACAGAGACAGTGAGTAATTATTTTGTGTCATCTTTTCAGTATCTCATGTTTACTTGCAGAAACTTACTGAACATAAAACTGCTGTTTACATTTGATACTAGTCTGTAAAAAAAGTAAATATGTCTCTATATTCAGACCACCGAGCTATTTTAAAGGCTGCTATGTGTCCTAGTTTTCCTCGACCACAGACATGAGTCTCTTCTCTAACCCTGACCCTGTTTCACCACTTTGATGTGATTGTCCATTTTGGGTCCGCTTGGTTGTGACTGAAAGCATCAATAAGAATAGTAAGCCTGTTGCTTTTAACCACAGTGACGTATTCCTCCCTAAATACAATCCCAAAGCTTTGTCCTGAACTTGGCAGTCAGCCCAAGTTAAAGTGTGTATTGCAGCCGGAGAATCAATGATGAGTAATCCGTCTTTGAGTCTTCTACACACACCACACACCACCACACACTTTGTGTGGCTGCCAGTGGTAGCTTGAATCATCTTGGTTGTTTGCCTGTATTTACAATATAGTCAACATTAAAATAGCTTTGTCATGTGCTGAAAGAGAACTAATAACACAATCAAAATTAGAGTTTGAATCACAGTCCTTAAACCACCCGTATTGTCCCTTGGACTCATTACAGAAACTTCTTAAGTCTGAAATCCTATCTTATCTTTGGATATGAATTAAGCCATTACAGAACCGTTCACATTTTTTTAGGGATTTCCCAAATTAGGAATTCTAAATTAGAATGACATAGTCACTATACTAAATTCAGAATAACCAAAAATGTGTCTGTATGGCACTAACGATGAAGATGGGGAGCAACATTAACACTGAAATATAATGATAGCCAAGCTACCTAAACTGATTTATTTTGCTTTGAATAATTGAAATACTGGTACACTGATAGATAAATTAATTAATTAATTAATTAATTAATTTGAATTCATTTAAATAATTGATAAGAAAACTTGGGTTTGTAAAGGTACTTACTTTTAGTCAGTGTGTTACCTATGGTAGATGGAGGTTGGCACCAAGCAGGAAACGGCGGGGCTGGAAAGTGAGGCCTGTGCGGAAGTGACAAAAACTGTAAATGATTGAACAGCCAGTCGAGGCTGACTCCAAAATAGAGTCAATCCCTACAGATCTTAAAATGTCCAGCTTTCCAGCAGAAATTAACATGTTTACAGCCTGGTACAAAGTTTTGGTCTATATAGCTAACTTCAACACTTATTGTATGACAACTGTACAAAGGTTTTGTAACTCAACCATTTAAGCTTTACATTCATCAGATCCTCCCCTCCCTCCTCCACAGCTCAAACCTCTCGTCCAAAAATGGTCACTTTTGGCTCCAGAATGATGGCGACAGCTAAAAATGCCAAACTCAGGGCTTCAAAACAGGAGTATACAAACCAAAGGCTGATGTCACAGTAACTACATAAAATATTTATAGTTAATAGATTTTTCCAGTCTTTTTCTGAAAATGATCTCACTGGTATTTCACTGCAGTTTAGTTTATAGAGGTGTTTCTAAAGTGTGTCAGGAGGCCTGTAAACAGATTTTTAATGATTATTAGC
>NW_024627962.1:0-1916 GCF_008729295.1 Plectropomus leopardus | reverse complement strand
TACTTTGTTTCATTACACTACTGGACATCATGTATAATAACTTTATGAAAATATGATTCATCCTTGGTTATGTTATGTGTATGTATGTTAATTTTAGAGGCCTTAGAGTCCTTTACTGCCAGCATGCAGGCATGAGAGAAGACTCCAGGATAACTGAAGGTTAAGATACTGCAAGGTCATAACCTGGTAGATGTTTAGACTCTAGAGTTAGACACATCTGTATGGCGTATGAAATGCTCTTTATAAAGCTAAATGATGCCCAGTTACAACTATGATGCTTTTGTTTGTAATTAATTTCAAGCTGAATCCTTTGTGATAGCCTGTTATGTTGTTTTCATTCAGCAGTAATGTCAGAGAAACA
The DNA here is from genome assembly GCF_008729295.1 of Plectropomus leopardus. Taxonomy (NCBI): domain Eukaryota; kingdom Metazoa; phylum Chordata; class Actinopteri; order Perciformes; family Serranidae; genus Plectropomus; species Plectropomus leopardus. The sequence continues at coordinate 1,555 of NW_024627962.1, read as the reverse complement.
GCCCCACTTCAGCCAGCCTCAGGTGGTTGAGATGATGAAGAGGCTCTTCAATCTGACGACATCAGAAATTCGCTCTCTGCCGAGCTACGAGGATCAGAATCTCTATGTGGCGCCCATCGAGGGCGGCGAGTATGTCCTGAAAATTATGAACTCAGTAGACAGTAAGAACCCTACCCTGATTGAGATGCAGACGTATGCTATGTCCGTCCTTCAGAAAAACGGACTACCTGCCCAAACAGCCCTGCCCACCACCTCAGGACAGCTCATGAGCCTGGAAGAAATAGGTATGAGACCAGTCACACAGGTCAGACCTGATGAATAATGTCACTTAACACTGTAAAAGAGAAATGCCCTCTAATTTGGCTAAAGGAAAGACATTAACCAAACAATCCAGAATGTATGTAAATGTGTATGGTTGAAGCAGCTGAAGGCTTGGATGGAGGAGCAGAAACACCTCTATACATTAGCTTCATATTAAAGGTTAATATTATGAAACTTCTCAAACCTTCTGGTATGACCTTTTTTCTCTGACAGATGTGCATATTTACAAGTATACAATATATACAATATTTAAAATATTTTTTGGACTGTCTTAGACAATGGAAATAGCATGAATGGCTTTTAAAAATGGGTAACGATAAAAGTGCCCCTGAGCAAGGCCTCAGCTTACATTTCATGCTTAAAAAGTTCATGTCTTTACCTTTGACAGATTGTGGCTATGGCTTTCAGAAGTACCTGGTGCGGCTGCTGACTTATTTACCCGGAACCACCATTTCTAAGGTCCCTTTAACACCAAAGTTACTGTATGAAACTGGCAAGACAGCAGCCAGGATGGACAAAATCCTGCAAGAGGTATAATAATAACCCCCCCCCCCCGAAACTTAAATCTTTTACTTTGTTTTGTTACCTCATGAATTGTTGTTAATTCCAGAATTGTTGTGAAAACAATTGTCTTGAAGGTTCAGTGTGTAGGAGTCAGAGGGATATACTGGCAATAAGGAATATAATATTCTAAGTATGTGTTTTTTAAATAAGAATTGTTGTGTTTCTGTAACCTTAGAATAGACTGTTTACATCTTCATATGGAGCGGGTCCTCTTCCACAGGGTCCACCATGTTGCACCGCCATGTTTCTACAGTAGCCCTGGAGTTGACTGGAGGTTGCAATTTGTAATTCTCAACATTAGATGTCCCTAAATCCCCCTAAAATGAACACAATGCTCCTTTGTCTGACAATATTGGTGTTTTGAATCAAGTCAAAAATGCACTGTCCACATTGTTATGCTACTTCATTGTCACCCATGTTGGTAGTGTTTTAGAATCTAACTCATGTATATAATAAAAGACTAACCCTTCACTGCTAATTAAACATGAAGCTAGATTTCTGGAGCTGCTAAGCTTTGCTGAGAGACTTATGTTTTCTTATCTTCCTTCAATTTTATTTTGTACTTGTCCTTCTTTCTTTCACTTTCCAATATTACTATTGTTTTTGCCAGATGGAGCACCCTCATCTTGGCATGCTGCAGAGAGAGACGTTCATATGGAGTCTGTCAAAT
>NW_024627961.1:0-2024 GCF_008729295.1 Plectropomus leopardus | reverse complement strand
ACACACACACACACACACACACACACACACACACACACACACACACATACACACACACATTAGGTGCAGGGATACGGGCAGACCTACACATGCACATAAACACGCTCCAGGAGGTATACACGCCCACACACATGCTGTACATGCAAAGACATGACTTATCCAGAGCTGTATACCCAGGTGCGTACATATGTCCAATCCATACACAAAGATGGATGTTAGTAAACACAAAAACACATAACAAACACACAGAAAGAGCAAAAGAAGGGATTAACAATTAATTTGGTTCCTATTTAGCTGCGTGGCTCATATCAAAGAGGCAAGTAGCTTTGTCTTCATACTGCTCTGGGCTGCAGGGCTGATTGGTCTAAATTGGCTGTGTGACATCTGTGGCTGTGTGTATCTGTGTTAGTATGTGTGTGTGTTTCTGAGGGCCTTATCAGTCTGTGGCAATGGAGTGTGTGATGTGATGAGGCTGGGGTCACAGTGGAAGGACTCTCTTGGTTATCAACATTCAGAATGCCAAAGCAGATGAGCCATACACAATGTGAGATGAAGAGTGGGATAGACACAGAGGAGGGAGGATGACAATACCAGCACTTATTTGAATAAAGTAATTGCGACACCTTGGTGTAATTACTGAAAGCAAATAAAACCATTGGAGACATGACGGGCAACATTGTGCTTGATTTAGTGTAGTGTGAGTGTTTCCTCAAAAGGAAGCTGTCAATGCCTGTAAACCTTATTACTTCCCTTCCCGACTTTCTGGTGTCCTTGTTGAATGTATTTTCCCCCTTTTATAGTCACTCTGGGTGAAATATGTCTGGGGTTAGACAACCGTAACATATTTGTTGGTCAGAAAAATATACAACTTAATTTTTCTTTTAACGGCAGAGAGGCATGACAACATATCATTTGATGCTGCCAAATATAACATTAATAAATGGTGGAAAAATGCCTTTAACAAATAAAATATTTTTTATTAATTAAATTCCATAATTTAGTTATGTTTTAACTGTGCTACAGTTACAATTACAGCAATACTCAGTGTAATACCCTGTAGTATCCTACTTTATTCTTACCAACAATGCTCCTGAATGTATATTTTACATATAATGTACATACTGTATATATATCAAACTCTTATTTCAAAAATTTATTTTATGTACTGTATGTTGTTCATGGCAGCATAATGCGCATATACATACATACATACATACATACATACATACATACAAGTTTTTACATTGTATTGCAACATAATGTACACATTTTTATATTTCTAAACTTAACATACTGATTTTATGTGTTGTATTGGAGGAAACAGCACATTTTTGTATATATTTTTACACAATTCACATACTGAGCATATTTTACATTTTATATTTTTAAATATGTTACATGCTGGTGTGAAAATTGAAGAATATTGCACATATTTTTTAGATTTTAACTCCTTACTTTCATACTTCTTATTTCTACTTTCTGTTATTCCCCCTGCTTTACATCCGAGCAACTGTAATGTAGCACAATTTCTCCCTTGGGATCAATATAGTATTCTTGATTGATAAAGTCATGCAGCATATTTCGAGCCAAATCCGAACAAGGTTAGACACAATGTAGTGTAAGAAATCAGGAGAGAGTGCTAATCTCCTCAGTGAGGGTATGGTGTGGTAACAGTCATAGCATTACCATCTTGAATGTGATGTGTGAAACACATGTACTGCCTTTGGGATGGCTGAGAGAAAAATAAAGGAAGGGAAAATGTTAAGGAAAGTGTTCAGCAGAGGCAAAGAAAGTGCAGTAATAAATACCAATGGAGCAAAGGAATGGATCAGCTGAGAAGAGGATAGGGAGGGATAGGGCTGCTTGAAATTGGGGGCAGGTAGAAGGCGGAAATGAGGAGGAGGAGAGACTGGGGAGGAGAAGCAATAAAGAAGCATGGCGGCTGGGAACTGAGATGTAACAGTGGTGGTGCTCCTGCTGCGAGAGGGCAAATAGAGATGAGACAGAAACATGGAGGGAGGCTG
>NW_024627960.1:0-1506 GCF_008729295.1 Plectropomus leopardus | reverse complement strand
AGGAGCACTGAGGAGCAGCTCACTGAGGAGCAGCTCACTGAGGAGCAGCTCACTGAGGAGCAGCTCACTGAGGAGCAGCTCACTGAGGAGCAGCTCACTCTGACACCTTCATGTCTGTAGGTCCTGTGTGTGTGTGTGTGTGTGTGTGTGTGTGTGTGTGTGTGTGTGTGTAATGAACACTGTTAGTAGTAGTGATTTATTTTTGGTCCCTGTTTGCAATTTTCCAAAAGTAATGCATATAATGAAAAATAAATAACATCATGGCATTAAATTAAAATGTGAGAAAAAGGTAAACAAAAACTATAGAAGGAAAAGGCTGAAACTTAAATATATTTAATCTTCCCTTTTTAATCAGCATATTCTCATAAGTAACTCATTCACTACTAAGTTTATGTTACACAAAATATTAACAAAATTTTGAAACATATATTAACAACAGAGTGTTCAAATTGAATTTCCCTAACTAGGGATCATATTTAGATTTCCTCCTGACACAATGCAGGTGAATTATTACTATTATTATTATTATTATTTAGTCCCAAAGTAAACTGCAGTTTTCATTGGGACTAAAGAACAAATAATCCCTATGAAAATAATTCTGTGGATGGCCGTAGATTATCCACGCTTCTTTAAATTCACCTCCGATGTGTCGCGTCAGAGGAGGAACGACTGATACAACCCAGTTTAATGTCCACGTATCCTAAAAGTGCTGTTAATGAGTTGTCTTGGCCCTGAACCTTGAATCTGATCGCTCTGCAGAGTTAGAGTTGGCTGATTGTTCTGGCATTGTGACGTGACACGGCGGTTTCTTGGTTTAAATTTAAACAATGATCCAATCAGTGATGTGGGCGGGACTACGGCAGCTGTCAAGGTGTGTACTGGAATCAGGTCTCCTCTCAGTATCGGCCATCATCGTAGTTTTTTTTTGCACCGCTCCACTTTTAAAAAGCCAGCAAAACCAAAATGTTTGCATGACTATAAATCAGCGTGGACTTAAAATGACACCAGATTCATGCAGACTTGTGATTTGTTTCGGGAAAAACTATCCACAGGACAGTCAGAGAGTGGACGCAGTGTCCGCCTCTGGACGGAAACAAAGTTTAACAAGTTGACAATTCAAATGAAATCATAACCACGGGGCCTGTGCATGATAACAGCCGTGTTTCTGTGACAAGTTTTTTTGTTGTTACAGACATTGAGATACATTTGAAATCCCTGGAAAAATATGAGAAGTATAAGCTTTAATTATTTTGTCATTGTTTTGCAATTTGTGTGACGTAATCTGTAACATTCAGACTCAGAAACATGAGTCATTCTGGACATTTGCTGAGTCATTTAATCTTTGATGAACCGGTCTGACACCAGACTCAATATTTCACAGCTCTCAGTTCGCCGTCAGTGATGCCTGAAGCTGCAGACGCTCTCTGTTTTACCTGTAAACCTTCAGTGATGTCACTGCTGCACACCTGTACATCACTGCAGCCAGGTGAGACGCTAAAGCCCGGC
>NW_024627959.1:0-2943 GCF_008729295.1 Plectropomus leopardus | reverse complement strand
TAATCTGTTTATTTGTTTTCAATATTTATAAATTACATCATTTATCACAATTGGAAACTAAAAAACAGATTAAATTATTGTTTGATTATTACATTTCTGACAGTCTGTAAACACACGAAAAGGTAAATTATTTTTAAACAGAGGGGTACGTGTAAAGTTATGGAAAGGTTATGAAATTTTGTTCATAAAAATATGTGGGAACCCCGGTTAGTATTTCGGTGTATTGATCCAATCAGAGTATCAAAAATAGATCACTGCTCAGCTCAGGGGATTCTGCCTTATTTATAACTTGTTCACTTGTTGCAGCAGTGGAGCGTTACTGTTTGAAATGTGAGGGAAGGTGCATCAGAGTGCCACAGATAAAAGCAGTCATCCACCACTGAATAGTCAAGATAAAATACCCAGTAATCAGATGCATCCATCAAATACAAATCATACTTATATTTTCCTCTTTTTTGCTCTCCAGGTGTTTTCTGGATCGCGTGGGAGGACCTTTGTCAGTACTATGATGTCATCTACCTGAGCTGGAACCCCGCCCTGTTCAAAGACTCCTCCTGTATTCACAGGTTTGTGCTTTTTGGCCAAACTTTGTTAACACAGAGATGGAAATTTATTTTTTTGTACTACTTCAATAAAGTTAGGATAAAATATTGTGGCAAAGCTATGGAAAAGTTTTGAAATATAACTGGTAATTACTGTAAAACTTTGAATAAAATCTAGTCCAAATTAAATGCCCAGTTCCTTTTGCTAGCCTGGTGTAGGGACACATTTTAATGAATAAAGGCCTGTCTCTATTAGAGGCTCACTCTGGTTACCATGACGATCAATTTTATACAGATTCTTTGGATGTATAAAACCAGGAGGTTGGCAACCTGCTGGAGATAACAAACAGGAGAGAGCCAAAAAAAGAGATAAGTAGGTGTAGGGTTAGGGTAAGGGACTTCGTAACTTCTGTGTCATCTCTTCTTTTGGTGCACATTACCTTCTTACCATGCTTTGGATTAAAATAAAGCCAATTTGCCCAGGTCTCAAAGGGTTAAATAAATAATTTGATTGAATGTCCTATCTTTGCTGAGCAACAGTTTTGTGTGCAAAGAATTAAAAGTCCATATAAGACGCCTGTCCCAAACATATAAGCCTGTTGAGTTCTGTGATTTAAGCTAATAAGAGCCCCGTTGCTGCCCTGTCTGTGTGTGCGTGCGTGCGTGCGTGCGTGCGTGCGTGCGTGCGTGCGTGCGTGCGTGCGTGCGTGCGTGCGTGCGTTCTGATCTGCAGTAGCTGGGATGGGAAGCAGGGTCCCGTGAAGGACGTCTACAGTCTGGCCAACAATCCGCAGTACAAGCTGGAGGTCCAGTGTCCGACAGGGGGCGCTGCTGTGTGGGTGCTGCTCACCAGACACATCACAGACAAGGTACAGACACACTGAGCATCGCCACGCATCCCAATCTTACTCAAACCTCAATATCTCTAATGTTCTGATGGGATTTCATTGAACTTTATTTATCGACTATTTATATATTCAGTTTTACTACTTTCTTCATCATTTTATTATTTTTAACAGATTTGTTCATTATTTTACTTTCAGTTTTTATCCTTTAATTGATCTCTAATTTTTACAGTTAGTGTACTTTACTCATCTGCCTATTTATTTATTTATATTATTGCTACTATCAAATTATTTATTAATCCATGTACCTGCTGACTTATTTATTTAATTTTTTTCCATCTTTTCTGTTTATTGGTGTTGTGTTTCCTCACATTCCTCAAATCCTGGTTTTAATGAGTACATTTTTTTTTGTGTTTTTTGTTCACATGCTTGTGTTTTTTTTTGGGGGGGGGGTTATTGTGTGAAGCACTTTGTGTTTCACTTAATTTGTATGAAAAGTGCTATACATATATAGTATGATCGTTTTATTGATTGATACTCACTTGTGTCTAATGTTTTGTGTTTCTTTATTCAGGATGATTTTGCACAGAACAGGGAGTTCATCACTCTTGTCGTTTACAAGACAGATGGGAAGAAGGTTTACTACCCAGGTGAGGTTTGATGGATTTTCTCTGAGTGGCGCTGCGCTGTGAGATTTATGCTGCAGCTGGAGTTCGAAGGCAGCGCTCAGTCACCTCTTTATTTCTGACCCACAGTCAAAAACAACAAGGTCAGATCACTGGAAGAAAGATTTGTTTACCACAAACCCAAAATTTCTCTGATACAACTCTGCAATGATAAATTATTTAAAATCAAGTTTAAGATAAGTTTGTAGTTGATACCCATTCAAACTGCAATTTTTGATTCCACGGCCATTAAAATCATAAAAACATGATTGATTTTGTGCATTTTGTGTTCGGAGCAGTGTGGATATTTAGCACGAAAAATAATAATTTATAAAAATCAATGTTGCTGCTAATCATTGACATAAAAGAGAGAGAGAGAAGATAATCATGCACTACGTAGTAACCTTTAGTCTAGTATAGTGTAGTATAGTATAGTGTAGTGTAGTATAGTATAGTATAGTATAGTATAGAATGTTGAAAATAATTGATTTGATATTTTGACATTTGATATTTTTCATTATGGCTACTGTTTGTTAAAAAAAACTAAAAACAAATGAAAGCTGAAAATAATATTAATGTATAATATTTTTTTAAAGCTTGATTTTGACTTTCGTGCGCGGAGTGATATGAGTGTGTAATATTAAAGCGGGTTAAAAACAGACTCTAGAAGTTAAACTTGTTTATTTAACTAACGTCTGGTTTTTCACCTTCACAGCGGACCCTCCTCCTTATATCGACGGCATCCGAATCAACAGCCCGCACTACCTGACCAAGATGAGGCTGACCAGCGCAGGAACACACACCTTCACACTGGTGGTCTCCCAGTATGAGAAACAGAATACCATCAACTACACACTGCGGGTGAGACACAACTTTCTTTTTCCTACATAT
>NW_024627958.1:0-1989 GCF_008729295.1 Plectropomus leopardus | reverse complement strand
CTGGCACCTCGCGGCACCTCCTGGCAAGCAGTGGCACAAGCACTGGCACCTCCCGGCACCTCCTGGCACGTCTCGGCAACCAGTGGCATCTGCTGCGACTGCTAGCGGCACCTAGCTGCGGCATCTGGGGGTGCCACAGGAGGTGCCACAGTTAGGTGCCGCTGCCGCAAATTGAGCTTGCTGTCTCTCGCAACAGGAGAAACATTTAGCGACTTCATCAGTGAACAAGGAGGAAATATACTGTCCCTTATCGTGCATCTCTGCTTTACTTGAGTATCTCCCTGTTATAAAGCCTTATACTTCAACTCCATTACATCTCAGAATCAAATATTGTTGCTCTTTCTGCACTGCATTTGTCTGAGTTTTTTCTCAAGATGTGCTGATGCTGAATGTTTGGGACAAACTTAAGTATCCCTTTATGTGTTGAGAAAATTCTCCTCCTTTGTAAGCTAAATATACTCTTGAAAAGCCCTCTAAGATAAGGTTGCACATGAATTGTCACAAAGCTGAAAACAGGGCTGTTTTTCTGACACCACGAAAAGTGGATTTTTTTTAGAGATACCTGGTTCTCACAGGACAGGCACATTACAAAAATATTATGATATAGAACAGGATGCATTTCTGTAGATGCAGCAATCCCCTTATGCACCACAGGAAGTCATAAAACTTTACAACTACTCCCTCAGTGTCTGACAAATCACAGGTCAACAGACAATACACACATCTACTAAAAATCCATAACTTATTTATTATACTTGAAACAGGCAATCAGGTTTTTAGGGTGCAATAGCTCTTTCAATCACTGTCTTCACTGCAGTAGTTGGTGCAATATTTCAGCATTCCTCTGTGTAATTATTCAAATGTGCAATATTCTTTCAACGTCTGAATGTAGGCTATATTTAACATGTGACACATATATGTAAGTAAGAATAACAATAACGATATATACAATATGTGTTGTGTTTATTGTAGCATTGCACGTATATTTATATTTTTATATTCGGAACTTACCGAAATTACTACACTTACTAACTTGGTAAAAATGGGTGATAAGGAGTGATGTAAATGAAGTCGTCCATGCCTGTTAATGGAAATTAAAATACAGACCAGATTCAGTTAAATTTCCCTCCCTTAAGCCAAGTTAAATACAGAACTCCCTCCCCAGTGTTTAAAAACTATTTGAAGCGCCTCTCCTGTTTTGCACCACCTCCTCCTGTCATAAAGTACTAACAGTCCCTTTCTGTGTTGCTAGTAAACAGTAGCTAATAGATGCTAAAATATAACAGTAACGTCAATGTAAGTCTCGCCGCTTTTTGTCTTATCAGCGTGTGTTACAGTTTGAATTATATTTTGTTAATAAAGTACTTTGCCTGACAATTACAAACCATTAACGTTTACCTAGCTGAATGTTTGGTGAATTAACAGCTAATGTAGCTAGGTATCTAACGCTAGCTTAGCTAGCACTGATTGCTAGCTTACAGCCACTATGGCGCCAACTTTCTGAAATTAGAAAAGCTTTAGGACGACTTTTAAGAAGTTATATGTCTTTTATATATGCGATACACACTTGGCAGCGAGGTCTTTGTGAGATCCAGTTGAATTCATCAGCTGTGCGAGCTCCTGTCTCACGTCGGTCGCCATTGTCGCTTGTTGAAGTGTCAACAACAACCGGCTTCCTCCGCCAAGAGCGGAGCGCGAGCCTTCCGGTCTGAGCCCCGCAGAGCGCGAGCTCCACCGGTCCTCCAAGACAGCGAAGAAGAGAAGAGAAATAAAACTCCTGCATTACATGTCATTATGTGTTTGACTCTATTTCTAAGGTTAAAACAAACAAAAAAGCTATAAAGACCTCTAAAATAATTGGCAAATTTATCTAATTAAAACAAATAAGCTGTATTTATTTCTCCCTCGTACTTTGTAATATTATCTGATTTTTTTTCTGTTGTCTTTTTTTCTGATTTAAGACTAAAATGCTAATTTTGATTTTTTTTT
>NW_024627957.1:0-4902 GCF_008729295.1 Plectropomus leopardus | reverse complement strand
TCCAATACGATACAAGACGATATATAGTCTCATATCTCAATACGATACTATACTATCTTTATATTGCCCAGCCCTTAAACTGGCATTGTTAACAACATCTTGGTTTTCTGACTTGTTGAACTGGAACGCGATCAACTCTGAATGAAGCATAAATAAACATTATTCTAATATTGTGTACAGATATATCGTTGTGTATCAAAGATAAAACTGTAACTGAGCCCAATGACAAAAAGCAGAAAGGCCAGCATGTTTATTACCAAATGACGACAGCTTTTTCATAACTTTGAGAAGAAAATAAAAAGAAACATGAGACCAGGGTGCAACAGAAATTATTTAAGGCTCTGTTAAATCCTCAGCTCCAGAAACAAAACAATGTACCATGTATCCTGAAATGTCACAAAAAGCATAAACTAGTATAAAATTAAAGTTTAAAACTGGCTACCCAATGTCGTTAGTCTTTAATAAATAGGTTACTATAAGAAAAAGAAAAAATACAAAGTTAAATCGGATTAACTGTGCCAGAACTTTTATCAAACCACATTGCAGCGGGAGTTATTCGATGACAAGAATTCAGCGTCTCCTGAATTTTTAAAGCAACACACGTCATGTAGTCATACACAAATATGCAACTGTGAGCTTCCTTTGGTCGTTCCAAAATCATTCCCCCACAGAGACTCCACGAGAAAACTGAAAATGGAAGACCTGCGTCCACGCGGTTCATGTCTTGTAGAGACTTTGACAGAATTCAGGCTAAAAACAGTAAAATGGCTCTTCCTTATCACTCCAAGTTGATTTAGTCGAACATTTTCAATTTTGAGCATGCATGTTTTCAGATGAGTTTAGCTGCTTCAGGCTACTGCGATCATAAAAAGGTAAATTCTTGATGTTACAGGTTTAATCCACAAAATCGGACATCATGTCTAAGTTTCCCGAAGCTAAAAAACTCGCTGCTGCAGTTTCTGTCAGTTAGAACTATTTTAACACGATTTTCAAAATAAAGCGAGCAGCATACCTGGGCAGCAAACTGGTCGAAGTCTGCATGCTTAAAAGTCAAAATGCTTCAATATTAAGAAATACTTTGTCAAATTCCAAACTTGAGACATAATACAAGTAATAATAAAGTATATAATAGTGATTAAAGCAGCTTTAAAAAGAAGCTGCAACCTCACAAACACTCCTGCTTATTATTTCAGGGATACTTCCGACTAAAAGGAGAGAGAGAGAGAGAAAAAAAAAAAAGAAATTCACAGATGGCCGTTCTCGCTCATTACAAGTCCGTCTGTCTGACTCCGTCCTGGGCCATCATCGCAAAGGCCGTTAAGGTTGCAGCAGAAACGTCTTCTAACAGTTATGATATCAAAAATAGGACCGACATCTTTCCTGTCAGATGCTCTGTGAGACAGTCAGAAACCACATTGAACAGAAACTTTACCAGCTGCGGTAAGTTTTTGTCAGCTTGTCCCCGGGGTCATGGTTCATCAAAAATCCTTGTGGTGATCCACACAAATGATGCATATCTAAAAAGAAAAGAGAGAAAACAGCTTAAGTGTAAGGATTTAAAAGGCTAAAAACTGGTGTTGTTATTGTGCATCTGTGTGGTTAAAACAGGCAACATCTGTGACAGAATCTAAAGCGAACTTCCTGTTTTGGAACATAATTTCTTTTTCAGGATGTCACATTTTCCTCTTTCTGCGGCTCGGCTCACAGCGCTGTCTGCTTCATTATGGCGCTAAGCTGCTCATACAGTTGTGTTCTTCATGCCGCATACTTTCTGCAATCTTATGATAACAAGCTAAACCAACGGTTTGCACGCAGCAGCACCACCCACTCGTCTTTCTCACTTCCAGCCGAACCTCTCCTCTCCCTCGCACTGCACTGAAACGCCACACAGTCATCCATTTGCCACATTTCTACACAGCTTGTGAACCATTTTACACCAGCACTACAGGGACATTTTATCACATTTTGTAAAATTAGTGAGCGGCCAACTGTGCTGTGTTCGTGAGCTCTTTGGGGCAGCCCGAATACAAATGCAACAATGCCTAAGAGGATAAGAACAACGGTGCTTGTACCTCTTTCCTCACTGTACCACACAGGCTGTGCAGCACTGTTCCTGCTTCTCCGGCAGCGTGGAATAATTCATCTGTCGGACGATCTCTGCGAACAGCTCGTCCACCATGGTCTTGCTCTTGGCAGAAGTTTCGATAAAAGGACAGCCCCACTCTTGAGCCAGAGCTCTCCCGTCTGAGCCGGCCACCTCGCGCTCCGATTCCAGGTCCACTTTGTTACCGACCAGGATCAACGGCACCTTCTCGAAGCGCTTCACTCGCACTATTTGGTCTCGCATTGGTCTGATATCCTGAAAGATCAACGGGGAGAGGATAGGAGCGTGTGGTTTCTCAGGAAAACTGTAGGCAGTTTGTAGCACTGAAACAAATAATCAGTTTACCCATATAGGCCAAGGTGTTTTCTATTACAACATTTTCTTAACAGATTTTCTAAAATAGTTTATATATATATATATATATACATATACACACAACTCCCAATAATTGAATATGATGGTGAAACAGCTACAGGAATACTTTAGTCAATACATAAAGAACAATAAACATCTTTCTTTCTCTTTGTGGAGGTGGCACAGCAGTTTCAGTTTGATTTTTGGTATTGCATCATTTCCTGTTAGTAGAAAAGACTTCGTGAGCTATTTCTTTGTACACCAACTGCAAACAAGTACACAGTGACAACAACAACATGTTAGTATTGCCACTCGGCACAAGACTTAGGTGGTATTGCTGTATATACGGCATATAAGGGTATTTATAAATCCCAAAGGTATGTTTTTCAATACTGTCATAAATACAGGCGCTCCTCTTTCTCATAAACTTATTGTATGTAGTGCACAACACGCACTACCAGAGCTCAGTCTTCACTCTGTACTGGTGTAACAGGGAGCTGAGCTGAAAGACACAACAACACCTAGTGGTGGAGGGAAAAGTTATAGGACTGTAAACAGCTGGCGGCCAGCAAAGGCAGAGACTGTGGGGAGTAACGGCATGTTTTTTTATGTCTAACTTGGTGATTTAAGGATTTATTTCAACCAAACCAGCACCCCACACTTATACCATCACATTTGGTATACACTGGTGAAATTTTAGGAAGGTAATAAGGTATGAAACATTAGATAGCGCCCAAACCTACTCTGCACCCTTATGCAGGCCAGATTGGGCCCAAAAAACACGAACTGAGTAGGGATCCAAAATTATCAGCCTGGCCGAGTATTGGGGCCAATATTTGGCATTTTGCTGACTATCTGTGGAAGCATTTTATTTTAATAATCGCTGATAAAAATTAAATAATTAAAAAGCTCAACTTTTACTGTGTAAAATCTCAGGGAGCTAGTTTTACTTTTATCTAAATTTTCACTTGACTTTATAAAACCAAACAAAAAAAGTTGCTGGGAACTTCATGATGTATATGACGCTGAACATTGCGGTTTTGATTAAACATTTGCTAAAGGCATTTTAAAAAAAAAGTTTTTGTTTAAGTTTGTTATCTTCCAAATTCCAATTGACAGATTCTCATTTTTATTGTAAATGCACATCAGTTTAAAATCTCAGTTATCAGTCTCATCAACTACTAAAAATCTGTATCGACACTGAAAAACCAATATCGGTCGACCCCTAAAGATGAGTACCATTATTAAACACGGTCCCTATTTTAAATAAACCGATAAATGAAAATTTGGATGGTGCAGAGCTCTGCAAAAAGGCAGTGTGAATCACACCCACATATTGAATGTAAATGCAGTGATTAAATACCTTGCTATGAGCAGTTTAAGGGGTGTGTGTGTGTGTGTGTGTGTGTGTGTTGAGGTGACACCAGATACCTGGAATGACTGCTGGTTGACCAGGCTGTAGACCAGTATGAACCCCTGCCCGTTCTTGATGTACAGGTCTCTCATGGAGGCGAACTGCTCCGTCCCCGCCGTGTCCAGGATCTCCAGCACGGAGGGAGACGAGTCCACCTCGATCTCCTTTCGGTAAAAGTCCTCGATGGTCGGGTCGTATTTCTCGATGAAGGTTCCGGTGACAAACTGGACGGTGAGCGCGGACTTGCCGACGCCGCCGCTGCCCAGCACGACCACTTTGTACTCTTTCATCGGGGCGGCAGGCTAACTTAGCAGCTAACGACTGAGCTACACCGCTATACTCGCTCCAGAAACATTTATCAGGCCTACAAAATAGCTAACGAGCGAACTGACATATGTTAGGCGATATCAAATAACCCCTATTCATTCACATAAACCAAAGTGAGGCGCTCATACTCGTTGTTTTTCTCTCGCTGCCTCGCTAATTAACAAGCAAAAGTTGACGTCCGTTAACTCCGGTGTTAGCTAGCGTTAGCTCGCTTCTGGCTAAATTCACGCTGGTCCATGCTCCAGCCTCGAGCCTCTACATCCGATCTGATAAACCTCAAGTACCGGAGAACTTGCCGTCCAGCTACTGACAGCAAGTCACGGTAAAACTCACTGCACTTCCCCTACAGAGAGCATGCCAGTTCCTGCACACTCTCGCAGCTGCCCGCCGGTGTCGCAGCGCTGGATGTGTCCGTCCGTCCGGGCCTGGTTCTGGTTCCGGCCCGGCCCGGTGCCTCGACACCCGGCCGTGCTATCGACGGACAGACCGCAGATTCAGTATCAAAGTCCAGGAGTCCATTTGCTATAGTTTGATGTCGCTTCAGTGTGTGTTTGACTCTGTGCTGGGGCGGTTTGATTACAGAAAGGAAAGCTTTTTCCACCAAGTGATTTCCTGAAGCTAACAGTCTGGTTTCCGGTAACGACAACAAAGCTTCCGGCGTGACTGTTTTCAGAATAAAAGCCTCTTCTCAAATTTGAATTTA
>NW_024627956.1:0-2459 GCF_008729295.1 Plectropomus leopardus | reverse complement strand
CATAAAATAGGATGTTGAAAAAATGACCGAAAAGGCAAGGCTATAGTATGGAAAAATTTTCAAAATATGTCATGTCCCAAAAACAGCTGAAATTACATCAAAACAGCATAAAAGAGCGTGCCAAAACACGCTGTAGCAGAGAATCTTTCTAGAACGGTGAAAAACACCATGAAATAGGATTTTTTTTAAAAATGACCGAAAAGGCAAGGCTATAGTATGGAAAAATGTCAAAATATGTCATGTCCCTATAACAGCTGAAAACACGTCAAAACAGCGTGAAAGAGCATGGTGAGACACGCCATGGCAGAGAATCTTTCAAAAACGGTCAAAAACACCATAAAATAGGATGTTGAAAAAATGACCAAAAAGGCAAGGCTATAGTATGGAAAAATGTCAAAATATGACATGTCCCAAAAACAGCTGAAAACAGCTCAAAGCCACATAAAATAGCGTGCCAAGACACGAAATAGCATAATGTCTTTAAAAAATCAGTCAAAAACACCAAAAAATAGGATGTGGAAAAAATGACCGAAAAGGCAAGGCTATAGTATGGAAAAATGTCAAAATATGACATAAAACAAAAGGTGTGTCAAGACCCGCCATAGCATAGAATGTTGTAAAAACGGTGAAAAACACCAAAACAATGCACGTTGAAAAAATGATCGAAAAGGCAAGGCTATAGTAAGGCAAAAATGTCAAAACATGACATGAAAACATGTCCCAAAAACAGCTGAAAACTCCTGAAAACAACATGAAAGAGCGTGCCAAGACATGCCATAGCATAGAACGTTGCAAAAACGGTCAAAACACTATAAAATAGGATGTTGAAAAAATGACTGAAAAGGCATCGCTATACTAAGGCAAAAATGTCAAAACTTAACATGTCCCAAAAACAGCTGAAAACACGTCAAAACAGCAAAAAATAGCACGTCAAGACACACCATAACAGAGAATGTTGCAATAACAGCCAAAAACATCATAACCATGCATGTGGAAAAGGCTATAGTATGGGTAAAAATGTCAAAATATGACATGTCCCAAAAACAGCTGAAAATACCCCGAAATAGCATAAAGTAGCATGACAAGACACACCATAGCAAAGAATTTTGCCGTAACAGCCAAAAACACCATCGTATGATATATCACAGAATTGACCCCAAAAAGCAATATCATAGAGTGGAAAAATTTGAAAAAATGACTTATCCCAAAAACAGCTGAAAACTGCATAAAATAATTCGCAGAGACACACCATAGTTTATATCTTTGCAAAAACAGCCCCAAACACCTTAATATGGCATGTAATAAAAATGACCAAAAAAGCAATACTATATTATGGTGAAAATTTGAAAAAATAACATGTTCCAAAAACAGCTGAAAACAGCTCAAAGCCACATAAAATAGTTTGCCAAGACACGCCATAGCATAGAATGTTGCAAAAACGGGCAAAAACGCCATAATATGGCCTGTTGAAAAACTATCCAAATAGCAAGCCTCTCGTATGGCGAAAAATGTCAAAAATGAAACCTTCGAAAAACAGCTGCAAACAGCTTAGAATGTTACATAAACACACAATTATAAAGCATGTTGAAAGAAAAATTGAACAAAAATGCGATACCACAGTATGGCGAAAAATTTCAAACCAGGCATGTCTGAAAAACAGTTGAAAACAGCATAAAAGCACTTGTTGAGACATACCATAGCATAGAATTATGCAAAAACAGTCAACAACACCATAACAATGCACGTTAAAAAAAACGACCACAATTGGCACACTACAGTATGGCGAAAAGTGTCAAAATATGACATGTCCCAAAATTAGCTGAAAACCACATAAAATAGCTTGCAGAGACACGCCATGCCATACAATGTTGTATAAAATAAATAAATAATATAGCATTTTGAAAAAATGACCTAAAAATGCCATATTATAGTATGGCTAAAAATGTCAAAATAGGACATGTCCCACTTGTCTCAGCATGTTATTTTACATGGTTTTCAGCTTTTATTTGGACATGTGATAATTTAACATTTTTCAGCATCATATACTATGCATTTTTGGTCATTTTTTAGACATGCTATATTATGATTTTTTTATTAATCAATTAATTCAATATTCTATACAATGACATGTCTTGATATGCTATACTATATGGTTTTCAGCTGTATTTTCGAAATTCCATATTTTGACAGTATAGTATGGCATGAGTGCAGTATAGTATGAGTATGGCATTTTAAATAGTTTTTTTTAGACATGCTATATTATGATGTTTTTTGGCTTTTTTTTGTTTTTTGTCTTGCCATATTATACTATGTGGTTTACAGCTGTTCTTTGGACGTCATATTTTGACATTTTTATAAGGTTGTTTTTTTCGACATGCTAAATTATGAGAGTTTGGACATTTTCTCGACATTCTGTACGACGACGTGTCTGTAAATGCAATTTTGTGCAAGTTTTTGGT
>NW_024627955.1:0-3837 GCF_008729295.1 Plectropomus leopardus | reverse complement strand
TTGGTTTTGGTCTTTTGATGGGATTTTTTAATTCTGCCAAGATACAATACGATACGATACGATACGATACGATACGATATTGTAAACTTGCATTATTACAGCAGCAAAGTACAAAATAAAGCAAAAGAACAATGTAATTAATAAAAATAAGATGCAAAACTTAACAGTTAAAAAATAATAATAAAATGAAAATAAAACATTGGAACTCATTTAAAGTTAACTTTCAAGTATTATATTTAGATGTGCCTCTAATATAAAACAGTGTTGTGTGGGATTAAATATGCCCATCCAGTATTTGTTGAAGCATTTAACAAGTTTAAATCACATTTTATGTTAGTAGGAATATTCACACTAAGATTCAAAAAGGCCAGAAGAACA
Source organism: Plectropomus leopardus (assembly GCF_008729295.1). Taxonomy (NCBI): domain Eukaryota; kingdom Metazoa; phylum Chordata; class Actinopteri; order Perciformes; family Serranidae; genus Plectropomus; species Plectropomus leopardus. Next base: position 3,459 of record NW_024627955.1, on the reverse strand, counting down.
GCATAAAAAATTCACATGCAAGAAACAAGCAGCAGGCTTAAAACAAAGTGTACATGTAATACAGGCTCTGATGCATAATGACTATAATGCATAAGTTAAAGTCAGGTGTTAGTGTAATGCTGAGGTTGGTCCTATCAGACTGAAATGACAGCGTGTCTGCCGCTCTGGGTGGCGTGTCAAAAAACAGCTAACATCCCTGCCAGAGAAGCCGTCTGAGATCCAGCTGCCTCAACCGCTAATGTGCACATAGTTCATCATATAACATGTGTAATTTGAAGCTCAGCTCCAGAGATGTTATGAAGAAATAGTTCTTGTTGACCACAGGCAGAATCCAGTGTGTCATGAGTAAAAATGCCTCATGCTGCCAGGCTGTGGCTGTAGCCTGCGCCGCTCGTGACACGCCATAAGTCACATATGACTTAATGATAGAGGCTAAAGGAAGAATAAGGGGCCTATCTGCTCAAGTGTGATATCATTTCTGTCTGCATCACTGCCTCTCTCATATTAGTCATAATAGAGGGCTTTGCACTTGATACGTGATGGAAAAATGAGTGAGAATCTTTCTCAGGTTAATTCCCACGCTGGTCGTCTGGCTCTGGCCCTCACATATAAACACTGTCATTTAAAGATTACACCCAAACACTATTATTTGTCTCCACCCAGATGCACTTAGACGGATAAATTTGTGTTTACACGTGGTTTTATATCACTGAGACGACTTAAGACACTTCTGCTTCTTCAGAGCAGTTATTCAGACAAGTTTTCCAACTGCTTTCAGATTCATCCATAACTGACATGTACAAATGGCCGTAACATCTTTTGACAGTTCTTTCTCCCCAGAACTCTTTAATAAAGCTCTCCTTATCCTGTCACTCTCTGAATTATCACCAATACTCCAGCGGGCGCTCCTCTTGCTTCTTCTGTTCCCTTTCTAAATGCTCATATTGAGTTTTTCTCTCTCTCGTTCTCTGCCTCCTCTCTTGACAGATGATAGACAAGAGACCGCATTGAACCTGTCTACCAACGGCATTAGCAGCATCAACATGTCAATAGAAATAAATGGAGTTGTCTACACAGGTAAATAGAGGGGCCGTTTGCTGATGTAATTGCAGGCAGGAAATTCAATAAGTTATAGCAGCACCCTGGTGCTTAGTCCTCTACGCAATTTGATGTCTTTGCTATAAAATCCATCGTAATGAAGTGGCAGTCCAATAGAGTTAAAAAAGTTAAATATCTCAAAATTGGGCCTGTGGATTTGAGGTCGATGGGGCTTATTGTCTTATGTGCCTGCCTGGAGTGTGTGTGTGTGTGTGTGTGTGTGTGTGTGTGTGTGTGTGTGTGCGCGCGTGTAGGTAGCTTGTATCTTGAGGTAATTACTGCCTCTTTACTTCACCATAGGCCATTCATGTGAGGCTGTATATAAGGCCGGTGGCCATCACATCATATCTGAGCTGGTGTTCAACCTGCCACCAGCTGACACATACTTTAAAGGGACAGTCAAGATGTTTTGGAGTGTGGTTGTATAGCGCACTTAACTATAGACAATATATGACTAGTAGATGTCAGTCTGCATGCCCCCGTTTAAGAAGAAGCAGGGCTGGAGTACTGACATGGAAGCTAAGCAATGTACTGCTGCCATTGAGGGCCAGCAACAAAAAAAACCAACATTTTCACTGCTTTACCTTTTTGTCAGATAGCTTGTTCAGATGGGTTAACAGCTTCCCCTTCTCTGCTCTTGTCAAAGCCACCACACTCAATTGACAAAAACATTCATTTTAGCTCACAAGAAATGGTCTACCGCTGCTTCGATCAATTTGTTAGTTTGTGTTATTGTGTGACTTTGGTAAATCCAAACTATCCCTTTTCCCCCTTTGAAACATGGACTTACATCAGTTTTCTTGTGCTGCATTCAGATGCCTTTCACAAGCATTTCAACATTTGAAGCTTGAGCAAAGTGGTTTGATTAATTAAAAAACAAACAAACAATGGGTTAAAAGGCAATCAGCAATGCAGCATAAAATGTCCTGCAAACTGAGAGGGAGAATTAGAAAATTATCAAATAACGAGTATTTAAAATCAGGTTACTGAAAAAAATCTATTTTATATAATTAATTAATTTCAGCTAATTTTTTGTAAGTTTTGTTAAATTGCTCATTGTCTTATTTATATTTTTTTGAAAGAAACAAAGCTTGGGTTTCAAAGGGTTAAACACCAAAGTCCCACAATAACAAAATAACAGTTTGAGGCAGCAGTAGACCCGCGGTTCCTGTGCTCAGGGATGTTGAATCACTGTTTTTCTCAATTTAAAGGAGCAATATGATGGCTTCTTTTTCCCTGTAAAAAAATCACTGTGTGACAACAAATTAAAGTAATAAAAATATTTTAAAAATAGTGCACACTTAATCTGAAATTGTTTTTTTTTTTCTGGTGGCTAAAATACATTTGCTGCAGTCTCCTTCAGAGCATTAGATTGCTCAGCTTCCATGTCCAAGTCCAACCTGTCTCTCCAAACATCTTCTGTGTGTGATACTGACTCTGAATAAGCACCACATATAACAACACTTGAAATTGGATCTACCCCTTTAATGTGTCTTTATGTTTGAGACCCTAGTTGAGTAAAATGAAATATAACTGTTGACTGTCTTGTTATTGTCTATGTAATACAGCATGTTCTGAAAAATCTTAAATTCAAATTTACAAAAGTCATTTACTGGCTCAAAACTCATTGTTTACATGTCACCACTGGAAAAGGACTTTCTAAAAAATCTTCAGCCTAGATGGAGTTTATAAAAGATTCATTATTAGTTATCTAAAACATAGTTTGCATGTGGATGTAAGGCCAAAACATATAGAAAAGTTTTGTTTTCAAATAACCTGTACAAGGCCTAACACCAAATTCTTTTTTAGAGCTGTCATTTCAAAAGAACTCAGCATTACTTTGGGCACAGTTACAGATGTGTGTGCTGACGTACGGCTGTACTAATTAAAAGTGAGACTGTGATGCGTCCTCTGTAGACGGATGGATGAAGAGACATTTGAGGAATGTTACACCTGTTTCTCTTGAAATTCGAATTATTTTCAAAAGTTTGCACTTTGTTACCAACAAACTTTAACACACTGAACACAAACCCAGTGGATTCATTTAAAGCAACATAATTTTTCTTGTGCTGCTTTCAGACAGCTTTCACAAGTATTTAAACCTTTGAACCCTGAGCAAATTGGTTTGATTTCTTCAAAAACATGGATTAAACTGCCATCAGCAATTCAGCATGAAATTTACCACAAACAAAATGCAAAAAATTTAGACAAAGGAAAATTACTGAAAAAAAATTACCTTTTGAAAAAAAGGGTGAGAGAGAGAGTCATAGAAAATGATCAAATAAATAGGCTATACTATCAAGAAATCTGTATTCATAATTATTTTGATTATATATTTAAAATAAGGTTACAGAAAAAAAT
>NW_024627954.1:0-2631 GCF_008729295.1 Plectropomus leopardus | reverse complement strand
GTGTGTGTGTGTGTGTGTGTGTGTGTGTGTGTGTGTGTGTGTGTGTCAGCTACGGTACACAATGCTTTGAAATTAGACAAATCACTTGGCTATAAAACCTGCAGGACGCTCTGACATTGTGAGAAAGTGGCAGATCTGGCAACCTTAAAAGACTCCGGTGTGTCTGTGTGTGTGTCTGTGTGTGCGTGCATGCATGCGTTTGTGTGTTTATGCACCATTTGTGTGAAGTTCAAAGTCCATTTCTACCATTTGTATGTACTTTGAGGGGAGGAGGACTATCAGCAGCTGACTGCCATGGTGAAATCTGTATTCTGTTTTTACACACACACACACACACACACACACACACACACACACACACACACACACCTCTCTCTGAGATAAACTATATACAAACTACAAACTATAAAAAAATGTACTTTGCAAGTGTGGTCAGATTCAGGAGTTCACTGCAAGAATCCAGCTTCCAAGAGAGACCTGAACCTGCTCCTCCTCCCCAGATAACATTAAAACAAATGGTTGGTTTAGTGCTGCATGACCTGAATGATGAATACTTCATATGGACAGAATTGCATTATATAATGACCAATATGAGTGTTATCAGCCACGGCCATCATCAGTCCTTCAAAAACTTTTTAAAAAATGATTAAATATGATGAATTTTTTTTTTTTTTTTTGGTCTTTCATTTCTCTGGTTAACATCTGGTTAAGTTCAGGCAAATATAACCTTGTTTAAGGATGGGAAAATGTGGTTGATGTTGTCTAAAAACATAGCAAGTTAATAACAAGTTTTCTATTGGAAGAAGACAGAACATCAAATGAGAATCACAACAAAGTGAGAGCGCGAATGAGTCAGGACTTTGTAAAACGCTCTACTTGTGAAAATAAAAGACACTGTTAAAATGTAACCTCTCTCCCTCTGCCAGGCGCTGCTTTCAGACAGCTCACTTCTATGTGGAAGACAGCAATTCACCCAGGGTGGTACCTAATGAGACGATCCCTGTCATCCCCATTCCAGGTAACCAAAAACAGCACTTCTCACATTTACAATCCTCTTACAAAGCTGCCAGCCTGATGTGCTGGTTTATGAGATGTTTAAGTTGTTTGGGAGTAGGGATAGATCAAGATATGTGTCTGTTTAGTGTAATATGTTCAAAAGAATGTAGTTTGCATGTATGCCAGCTCTAAGTACATTGAAGAGAATGTACTTGACCCTAATTACAGTGCCATACACATCCCACTTTGGAGCTGTAAAACAAAACACACTAGGTGGGTTTCCATTACAGATTTGTGCAAATATTAAGCGATATTTTCGAAATTTTGGTAAAACACAATTGCGAGATGACTGCGTTTCCGCTGAGTGATTTTACGCAACTTCTCTCGCAATGTTACGCCACTTTCGTCTTGCAATAACATTCCAATGACCATGGCGATGGATGTCTAAAACATTGGCAGGTTTATTTCTATTGCAGCTACTCAATAAAGTCAATCTAATATCGCCATAATTTCTTTGTCTCATATTAGAGTTATTAGGATCTCGGCCTGTTCCTCCATCCACACATACTGAGATATGTTTTGTAGAATGTCATGTGATTTTGTTGTACTTTTTCTTCTACTTTGGGTTTCATGGCAGTTGGCATCCATAAAGTCGCTTTACTGCCACCCAGTGTTGCACATCATATGAGCTCTAGCAGCAAAAAAAGTGTTTCCATTGCAGTATGCAATATACCTTTTTTCGAATTGCCTGAAATACAACCTCATGCGAGCGTCAATACTTCCTTTGCCATAAATGGATGTTTTTTCGAAATTGCTTTAAGAATTGCTTAGTTTCCATAAGGCGTATTTTGTATCCCCGATTTCATTTTGTGCAATTTGAGGGTGAATGCAAACGTACCTACTGATGCATAACAATGACACAGTCTGAGACACTTCTAAATTTGTTCACAGAGCACGTTCAGGTAAGAAAATATTGATAAATCCCAGATTTCTACTAAAATGCTGATACACACTGTTTAAGCACAGATTATTGCGCACACTGTCTGCTGACCATATTTCAGCAGTAAACTTGTCTTTTTGGCTTCTTCTCAATACAGATATGGTGCCTTTCCACTACTTTCCACTACTACATGGTACCAGCTCTACTCTTCCCTCACTACTCGCCTTTGGTATCGGGTACTTTTCTGGGGGTCATTTTCCATTAGAAGATAGTACTGGCTCAGTTTAGCAGGTCCACATAGCAACGCCGTGGGACACTCCCACTTCAGGGGAGCCCCATTTTCCCTTGCGCACCACTACTACAAAATGTAACATTCAAAAAGTGTGCGACAGCATGCGATCAATAATAGGGTTACTGCGAAAAAGAATTTACTAATACCCGCCGTTAACATTTCCTCTCTCTCTCTGTCCCTTCTGTCGGATGATGAGGAGTTCAGGTGACTACGTAAATGTAGGAATTTGAGCGCAGCAATGCTTCATGCAAAGATGGCCGCAGCAGGAATAAACAATGAGTGAATAAACGCACAACATAGACATATTACTACTATATTTTTATTATTTTAGGAACCTTTATGTGCAAAAAATATATTTTCTTTAATACAAAAGTGAACCATTTTTTAGAACTCCCCCTCAGGG
>NW_024627953.1:0-2894 GCF_008729295.1 Plectropomus leopardus | reverse complement strand
TGTGTGTGTGTGTGTGTGTGTGTGTGTGTGTGTGTGTGTGATTTGTCGGTGTGTGTTTCCTCTGGCCTCTGCAGCTCGGGTTGAGAGACGACATGATCACATGATCACATGTGGACAGGCTGGCTACTAGCCGGCTGTCATCTCGACACCATCCTGTGTGTGTGTGTGTGTGTGTGTGTGTGTGTGTGTGTGTGTGTGTGTGTGTGTGTGTGTGTGTGTCAGCAGTGCTCATGGTGGTGTTAGTTTAGAGGCGGCAGATGATTCATAGTCCAGCTGTGTCACACATGTGGCCTGTGTGTGTGTGTGTGTGTGTGTGTGTGTGTGTGCGCGCGCTAAAACAAATACTGTATGTTTCAAATTTTGGTGAATATTTGACACTGCACAGAAAATAATAATGTGTAAAAATCAATGTTAATGTAAATCACTGACACACCCCAAACTGTCACGATAACGAAAAAAGTACTTAGCATGTAGTATATAGAAAATATTTTTTGTTTATTTCACCTAAAAACATTGTGGCATCATGACAAAAACCTGGCAGTTAAAGGGTTAAAATTCTGAAAATTAATGAATATTTGATATTTATTATTAGGACTGATGCTGGTTTAAAAAAATAAACTCAATGAAAGCAGAAAATCATATTAATGTTTAATATTTTTTAACGCTTGATTTTGAAAAGCCCATTTTTTCCTCTTCCTCTCTCCAGGTGTCCAACCTCTACCTGTACGACAGCGTGCTGATGCTCGCCAACGCCTTCTACAGGAAGTTGGAGGACAGGAAGTGGCACAGTATGGCCAGCCTCAACTGCATCAGGAAGTCCACCAAGCCCTGGAACGGAGGCTGGTCCATGCTGGAGACCATCCAGAAGGTACGTGCTGTCAAAATCACCGACAGATTCTGTTAAAGACTCATTTATGTTTATTTTAAGGGTCATCAAATCACCGCCCTCATGCCTCCGTGTCCTTTATGTTGCCACAGATTCGGCCAACAGATGGCACTAGAGAGTCAAAAGTTTCTGACAACAGCCAAATGAGACCAGGAAGGAGGTCGATATTTTGTGCCTTCTGACGGAGGCCGCGCTGTAAACGGCGACGTCTCTGCGACCTTTAGATTCAAGGCAACATGTGGACTTTTCACTAATTTCAGTAAATGTCATTACATCGTGCTGATTTGTCCCTCTCTGCCATTATTTCATTTTTTGGATTTCAGGATGTTTATAAGGTTTGAGGACATTTCTAGGATTTTAGGGGCCAGTCGCTGCAGCCCCTTAGGTGTTTCAAGGATTTTAGGACATTCTTTGATTTTGGGACATTTCAAGGATTTTAGGACATTTGTGGGATTTTAGGACGTTTCCAGGATTTTAGGATGTTTCTCATCTTTTGGGATGTTTCTGTGGTTTTAGGGTATTTCTGAGATTTAAGGACATTTCCACAACTTCAGGACATTTCTATGATTTTAGGACATGACATAGTGTCTCAGCTGTGTCCTCTGTCGGGGGTGTGGAGGATCCTCCTCTGGCTCTTTTTTTGATCAACAAGCTCTATTTTGATGCTGTTTTATGTCTCTGACACCTCATGGAGACGAAAAGGACAAAAAAATTCACAGCGTCAATCACTTCATTTTGACTGTGAGTTAGAAAAAAGTTCGGGGGCCACTTGGCTCCCTATGGGGGGCCAGATTTGTCCCGCGGGCTGTAAGTTGGGTATTATTGCTTTATAGTCTTGTGATATTTCAGTATCAGATCAGCCCATCAGACTCCTCCAATAATCCGCAGCTTCGCTGTTTTGTCGTCAGCTTCCACTTGATCGATCGTAGTAATTTGATGGAATCCCAAAGTGAGCATTACGTTTCTGTTCACTGAATCATTAATATTTGTGGGATTGCAAATAGAAATGTGTTTTAGATTCTTTATCTTTTTTTCAAATGAAATATGGCAGCAGTTCATCAAAGATGTCCACGTCCTCTGAAGATGATCTTTTCAAGGCTGTTGAAGTGATTAGCAGCTGGAAGGTGCTTGTTATCTCTCCGTGGCCTTCGTCTGCTCTGCAGCTTCAGTCTGATTCAACACATCTTTTACGGGCGGGGGGGTGTTGTTTTCCATTAAGCATTTAATTGAATAAACCTTTGAAGACGGAGGAGAGCGTGCGGAGGAGAACACTGAAGCATGATTAGATTTTACAACAACCTTAAGAAAAAGAATAAACAATTTATTTGTTAACGAAGGTGAAATCAAACAGAAAGCGCCGCCGCTGAAACATGAAACGAGAAAAGCCGTTCATCCTAAACCCTGATGTGCATCTAAATTGCGTCGAACAACCTGTAGTGCGGTTCTCACGGTCTAATTGGTGAAAGATGTTTTTGAGGCGCGCTGATGAGTCCCTCAGAGCATGAAGAGCGCCGCGTTATTAAAAAAACATCACTTTGTTTCTTTGACGTTTCTCGTGGTAACGACCGCCGAGCTCGTTAGTGATCTCTCTGTCTTTTTCTTGTTTAATGTGCTCACACATATAATCACTGAGGAGAGCATTTCAGACAGCAGCGCCTGGTGCAGAGTGATGTCTTTACTGATGTGGACCTTTGACGCCACTTTATGTTTTTTAATGATATTGACAGAATTACCCAGAATCCCAGATAATCACCTCGACAGTGCTCTGCGTCAGAGCTCTGAGAGGACGGCTGAAAATACCGCCGTCTGCACGTTTTCTCTCTGTTCCCGAAACATAGTACTCAGAGCACTCAGATCTTTACTTCAGTGCAAAGTGCAAATACTACAATGTAAAAATACTCATATGCATTGAAAATCTTACCCAAAGTAAAAGTACTAGCATCAAAATGCATTTAAAGCAGAAAAGTAAAAGTTCTCATACATGTAATGCAGAATGGCCCATTTCAGA
>NW_024627952.1:0-3009 GCF_008729295.1 Plectropomus leopardus | reverse complement strand
TGACGTGATAACATCACGCAGCTGCTGCAGATGCGTCGGCTGCACATCCATGACGTAAATGTCACAGCTGACTGAGATCTGCTGACGGTGGAGGCTGTTTGAGTCCAGTGAAGTCACCATCAAGAAACCAGTTTGAGATGATCTGAGCTGTGTGACGTGGAGTATGTGTGTGTGTGTGTGTGTGTGTGTGTGTGTGTGTGTACATACATATACATATGTGTAGGGTCGGGCGATATGGAATAAAATCTTATCATGATAATTTTTTTCATATCAGTCGATATCGATATATATCACGATATACATCAAATCAGTGTTTCTGTGGAGCTGAAAGGTCCCTCTGACTCCTCAGTGAGATATGAAGATATCATCAGGTTAATATCAACATCAACATTAACTGAACATTTTACTTTGATCATGATCGCTCAACGATTATTTAGCTCTTTTTTGTGGTTTGTTTTTTGTCCTCATAGTTCACTGACACAGTGTCATGTGACCACGGTGTGTTGGAGTGTAATAAACATGTGATTTATTATTATTGATTAAACTTTCCAGCATTATATCAAAATAAAAGCTCCATCTGAAACAAACTTCAGGTAAATTGAAGCACATTGTGCTGATAATAGGCCAACCTCTCCTGACTGCAGGACTCTGACTTCAGCTTCTGTCAAACTCATTTTACTCAGGAATTAAAAACGTCTGAGTCGGCCTACTTCTCCTATAGCTGCCAACAGCCGACATTCACAGTTAGAGAAAGGCTGAAAATAAGCTCATGTGCTTGTGGCCCCGGGACCCCAAAACATTACATCTGCCCCTGGTAATAATAATGAGAGCTCAGCGCGAGCAGCCGGATGAGACACGGAGCGATGCGTCCTGCTGTTTCTAAATAATACGTCTGACAAAATCTGCTGTCGGACCATCAGCTATTTGATCTGCCGTGATGAAATGCTGTGGCTGTCAAACACTCAGCTGTTCGACAGTCAAAGTCCTTCAATGCATTTGGTTCTCCGCGGCGCTGTTCTTATGATCATCATTACTGGGCTTCGGTCCACAGTTAGTGAATCAATCACTGACAGAGATAAAGGAGTGAGGACGTGTCCTGGGGGTCAAAGGTCACATGTGTCCTGCTGCTGCTCTCTGATTGGCTGATGAGACCATTTACAGCTGCAGGTGTCAAACACCTGGCCGTCCCTCTGGACAGTCTGCAGGCTGCTGTCCTCACAGTGTCCTCTGTCTTCACAATGTCCTCACAGTGTCCACACAGTACCCTCTGGTCCTCACAATGTCTCATAAAACATAACCTGAGATCTGCTGACGATCCCCGGCCTCTCATTGGCTGTCTGAATCCCCCTCCCAGCTGACTGGCCCACTTAGAGTCATGCTTGCGTCTGATTGGCTGAAGGCTGAGCTGTTATCAGTTTTTATTGGCTGTTAAACTGAAACTCTCCCTCTCTGTGCTCGCGTGCCGCTCGCCAGGTAAGACGCTCCTTGTGTTTCTGCTCTCTGCTGACACGTTTGTTTCCAGGCCTGGAAAGGTCCTGGAATAAGTCAGTTATTGAAAGTCTGGGTAATGTCATGGAAGTCATCAAAATTATTGAAAGTTTTGGAAAAAGTCATGGAATAAGTCAAAATTGATCTGTGTCTCCTTGTGAGTCTTTGTCTCCTGTCCTGTGTCCATGTGAGTTTTTGTCTACGTCTCAGTGTGGACAGACGTGGACGAACGCTGTAACCTGGTTGGTTGGAGATGGCATTTTTTACTTTAAGTCGAATTGATGCTGACTCAGTTAGCAGGAAGTAAGTGTTGCTGACGGCAACGGCTGACCTTCCTGTGGACATTAATGTCTCTGATTGAATCAGCTCGGAGCGCTCTGATTGGCTCGCTCAACTCCTGTAGCCTCAGGGCCCAGGAGCCAATCAGATTAGAGCAGGGCGTGTGGTGGGTGATGTCAGGCTGTTACCGCGGAGACCGTCCAGTTGATGTCTCTCTGTGGCAGAGTCAGCATCACTGCGGAGGACGAGACGTCTCTCAGGTAGGACAGGAAACTGGACACACGAGACAGTGATGTTATTGTGTGTTTTCATGTTTTATGTCACCCGCCATTTTTCCTCCACAGCGCTCTGCAGATTCCGTGGACACGGGACAGACACAGGATGCAGTGGGGACAGGACGGAGTGGGGATAGGACAGAGCAGAGACATTTTTTTATTTTTTATTTGTATAAAATCCAGTAATGTCGGTTTTTACATGCTGTCATTTTTAAAGAAAAAGAGAAGTAAAAAATCTACATTAAAAAAAACAAAAAAGTAGAAAATAGTTTGTAGTTAATGAGATGAAGTTGAAGAAAAAATTTGTCGAAAACTTTCGAAGAATATAACAGAGACGATCAGTGATTGTTATTGACGTGATGTCACGTATGTTACATGTCACACGAGAGGCCCACACTGGTACATTAAACCTCTGTAGTTTCCTCGACTCCGGCATGCTGTCTAAAATCACACTCTGGAGACGTGTGAAACGTGTGGTTGGCAGTCGATTTGTGGTGTGAAACGTGCTGTCGTAGGGTTCGTGGCGGTCAGAGGTCATGTGATGTCAGAGGTCATGCCGGCCTGAGAGGTGGCGAGATAACGATGCGGCTCTGAGCGACTCTGAAACAGAAAATAACCACGAACGTAACGTTGCCTCTCTCCGTGCAGCCATGAACCACAGCGCCATGCCCATGGACCACTCCCACCACCATCATCATACCGAGGCCACGCCCACCACCGCCGGACACAACCACGGAGGAGGAGCAGGAGGAGGAGGGCATGATGGGAACCACGGAGGACACGGCGGGATGGTAAGAGGGGTTTGTGCCATACTATTATGAAATCATAAAGTACCGAAATGAAGGCGTGATGTTGGCGTGTGCTGCTAACATGCTAATGCGTTAGTTGTGTTGCCTAGGCGATGACCTTCTACTTTGGCTACGAGAACGTGGAGCTGCTGTTCACAGGCCTTGTCATCAACACCCCC
>NW_024627951.1:0-1057 GCF_008729295.1 Plectropomus leopardus | reverse complement strand
AGTAACTGAGTAAAAATGAAAGTAAAAGTACAGGTAAATAAAAATGAAAAAAGCTAAAATCTGCGCATTATGTTTGCATGTCCATCTTCACTTTTTACACATTTTTTATTGCTCCTTTTAATCTTTTTATTGTTGTTTGTGTTCTCTGTACATATCTTTATTATACTTATTTTATTTTATTTTATTCTACGTTGCCTTCCTTTGTGTACATATTTGCATTATTTTGCCTTTTTAATGAATATTTTATTTAGTTGCTGCTCTCTTATTTGCTGCTGTAATGAAACAATTTCCCTCACAGGATCAATAGAGATTTCTATTCTTTTCGATTGTATTGTATTCGATTGGATCCCGTCTGATGTCGTGATGCTGAAGTGAAGTGTATGTACCCCGTCAGCATCGTGTAGAGCAGGACTCCCAGACTCCAGATGTCACAGGCCGCATCGTAACCCTGCTTCTTCAACACCTGCAAAAAAACACCGAAAACATCCGATTCATAAAAAAAACTGCTTCAGTTCATTTATATAAACATCGATTTGACTTTTCTGTCACTTTGCTGTAACAAAGAGCATCTAAACCTTCTGAATTATGTGGTTTGTACTTCTCGTGAATACACTGATAAAAAAAGTAGTAAAAGTGATTTTTAAATGTTCTTTGGTCACGTTTCTGTGATTTAATCTGTAACTCACCTCAGTTTGAGTTTGTTTTTGTTTAGTTAAATCAAGACAAACAGAAACGGTGACAGAAAAATACTCAAAAAACACTTAACAGAAGTTAAATTAGTCAAATAAAAATACATGACACACGCAGAAATAAAAAAGCGTGGTGGTGCAGTGTCGAGTGAAAAAAAAGCGAGAAAGCTGGACACCGAAAAGATCTCGTACCTCGGGTGCGACAAAGTTGGCGGTGTAACACGGCGTCATGAGCAGGCCGTTCTCTGCTCTCAGCTGTTTGGCGAAACCAAAGTCGCAGATCCGGATGGACTCGGCGTTCCCGCTCTCGTCCACGTAGAGGATGTTACTGGGCTTCAGGTCTCTGTGCACAACCTGCGAACACGAAA
>NW_024627950.1:0-1701 GCF_008729295.1 Plectropomus leopardus | reverse complement strand
TGTGTGTGTGTGTGTGTGTGTGTGTGTGTGTGTGTGTGTGTGTGTGTGTGTGTGCGTGTGTCTGGCAGGGTGCACAGACCAGAGCTGAGTTTAATTGTCTGTAACAAAGAGCTGACTCCTTTAGGATCCATGGCTGTGCTGAGCACCATTTGGGAGACCACAATAAAACAAACTGGCACACACACACACACACACACACACACACACACACAGTGATGGATGGAGGAAGTGTTTAGATCCTTTTCTTAACTAAAAGTATTAACAGCACACTAAATACTCTTTTACAAGTTTAAGTCGTAGTAAAGTAAAAGAAATTTTAATATGATCAGGAACATGTACTTAAAGTATTAAAAGTACAAGAACCAAAAGCAGACATATCTTAAACCTCAAAATTATTTAAAATGATTTAGAAAATGAGTTAAATGTTTAACAAAAATAGTTACCAATTAACTTTTTTGCCCATCGTCAATTGATTAATCAAATAATTGTTTTAAACTACCCTTCACCATAGGGTGATTTTAACAAAACATATTTATAAACCTTTCTAATGCCTTTCTAATGAGAAGTTTAAAGTGGCATGAAAAGAAAATAGTCAAGTAATGTGCAAACACCTCAAGTTCCTACTTAAGTACAGTACTTGAATAAATGTACTTACATCATTCCAGCACTGTATCCACGCACGCACACAAACACACACAGAGAGAGAGAGAGAGAGAGAGAGAGAGGGAGAGAGACAGACTACAGTCCAAAGGGTTTATTTAATGGGTTAGCTGAGGAGTGCCTCTTCACGTGTGTAGATTTCAAAGGTGCAAGGACAAAAATGACAAAAGACTGGTTATTTCTTTGGTCAATAATAAGGCACACTGATTTTCAAAAGTCAAAAAGCCTTTAATAAATTGGCTTAGCACTCATGCATTTGGACTTACAGTCTATATCAGTCTATGCAAAAACAAGTGGCAGCTCACAGATACACCAGGGCTGATGTCAGGTGCCAGGCAATCAGAGCAGCGCTAGATAATTGTCATAGGTGCAATCAATGAAGTGAGTGTGCACACACTCAGGTCAACTCCAACAAAGCAGCAATATGCTCAACACACACAGGAAAGTGCAAAGTGCTTGTTTCCAGGATTGTGTTCATCATTAACACAAAGGGAGGTATAGTCTCAGTGGGAAAAGCCAGAAATGTTGAGTATTACACACAGAGACAGTTAAGGATAAATGAACAATGGGGACACATAATTGTGTGTAACAGCCAAAGGATTCAGTTGCCTAAACTCAAGAGAGACCACTACCCAAATTTAAAATAAAAGACTGCCCATTTTTCCATCTTCCTCAGCAGTATACTACGTGTCCTTTTAGCAGATGACTCCTCCAGCTTCTCCTGGAGGAAACACGTTTCCAGGTCAGGAATAATGTGGAATCCCTCCAGTGTGCTCTGGGTCTGACTCTGGGTCTCCTTCAAGTTGGACGTGCTCAGAATAGCTCCGCATAGAGACTGCCATGAGGCATTCTGATCAGACACCAAAACAAACTCAAGTCGCTCTGCAGCATTTGATTGATGGAGCAACCAAAGTTTTTAACCGAGCCTCCTTCAGTTGGCCAAACTTTTCATCATTTCATTTATTCAGTTAAATGCACAACACACATTTGTTGTTTGTGTCAGCAGGCTAAAGAGGTTATACTTGCTGACATCAAATTTTT
>NW_024627949.1:0-2177 GCF_008729295.1 Plectropomus leopardus | reverse complement strand
GGATCATAAAAGTATTTCTGATTTGGATTCTGATAGAAGTTCCCTTTTTGTTTTTTGCATCGGCAGCACATAAAAGACATTTTCTTATTACTTTTCTAAAGTTGCACGGGTGTGTGAAGCGTTCAGCTGGCAGGTTTGTGAAGGTCAGCGGTGTGTGTGGAGGAGGACTGCAGGTCAGCGGACGTGTTATCAGCTGCAGGGAGGCTTTTATCTGCTTACAGTTTGCTTCAGTTAGCAGAGAGACCGAAACAGACTCTTATTCTACTGACTGACTGAGACGGCGGAGGAATCAGGACCAGGACGCCGCCGCAGTCTGATGATTTCGTCTGAGGCTTTAGTCCTGAAGGTTTTCTTGACATCTGAACTGTGTGTGTTTGTGTTGCTTCGATGCTGCGGCTGAAATATTCTGATCTCTCCTCAGACCCCAGTGTGTACGATGAGATCATGCAGCCCGTCCTGCACTCTGGGTACCTCTACAAGTCCGGCTCCGTCCACAGAGGGACGCTGTCCAGGAAAACCCGAGACGGTAGGAGGAGGAGGAGGAGGAGTGAGGAGGCGTCAGCTGGGTCCCGTTTAACCCTTTGGGCCCGTTTTAATATTACGCACACTCGTATTGCTCTGTGGATAAAATGCGCTTTTCAAAATCAAGCTTTGGAAAGTATTATTACGTATTATTATTATCATTACTATGATTTTCTACTTTCATTGAGTTTATTTGTTTAACCAACATCAGTCCTAATCATAAATATCAAATAATCATTCATTTTCAGAAATGCAACTCTAATTGCCAGGTTTTTGTCATGATGCCACTGTGTTTTTAGGTAAAAAGTAATACAAAAATTATTTTTTTCAATATACTAAACGGTAAGTAGATTTTTTAAAAATTATCGCAGCCTAAGATATGTCAATGATTGGCAGCAACATTGATTTTTATGCATTATTAGCTTTTTGTGCAGTGTCAAATACTCGCACTCATACTGCTCTGCACACAAAATGTGCTTTTCAAAATTAAGCTTTAAAGAATATAACACATAAATATTATTTTCCACTTTCATTGAGCTTGTTTTTTTAAAAACATCAGCCCAAATCACAAATATCAAATATTCCTTCATTTTCAGAATTACAATCCTTTAACTGTCAGGTTTTTGTCATGATGTCGTTTGATGAAAACAAACACAAAAAATTAATTATTTATAATATACTACACGCAAAGTAGATTTTTTAAAGTTATCACAACCAAGGATATGTCAGCGTTTAGCAGCAGCGTTGATTTTTATGCATTATTATGTTTTGCTCAGTGTCAAATACTCACACTCATACTGCCGAAACCAGTTTAATAAAACCAGCAGTTTATTCAGATCCTGCATTATGAACCGTGTCCAAACGTCTCCTGATCTTGTCCTCAGACTTCCAGAAGTTCTGGTGTTCGGTGGATCAGTCTCTGGTCTTCTACGAGTCGGACCGATCAGCTGATCCCTGCATGCAGATCAGCGTCAAAGACATCGTGTGTTTGGGCGTCACTCGACCCGACACCTCCAACAACAACAACAACGGCTTCATCGACAGGTGCGCACTTTATCTTCTGCATGTCATTCAGATGTCTTCAGCTTTACGTCCACATGGAGACACGGCCTCTGTCTCTCTGTCTGTCCTCCTCTCAGGTTTCGTTACACCTTCGAGTTGTATCTGACTTCAGAGAAACTTTATCAGTTTGGTTTGGAGACGGCCGACGCTCTGCACAGCTGGACCAAATCCATCGGGAAGGTCTGAAACTCGTCGTCCCCAGCTTGAGCTTTTTGTCCCACTTTGTGTCCAGTTTTGTTTAACTGCCCTGTGTCCCCACCAGGCGACGACCCCCCTCAGCTGTCACTGCCTGCTGACCCGGGAGTTTGAGCGTGTGGGCCTGCTGCGGTACAGAGCCATGCTGGACCCGCAGCAGTGGAAGGAGGCCTACTTCGTCCTGCAGAAGTCCAACCTCTTCATCTGTCCCCGAAACGACGGAGCAGCGGAGGACATCATCAACCTGAACCGCCTGCAGGAGCTCAGTCAGTCCTCGTCTACAAACACACTTTTCTGACTGATCCTTTCCGTCTGATTTAGAGCAAAAAATGGTTTAATGAGAAATGGACCAAAAAATGAGCAAGAAATTAGTAAAAAGTTACAAGACGCACACGCAC
>NW_024627948.1:0-1344 GCF_008729295.1 Plectropomus leopardus | reverse complement strand
ACAAAATGGCCGCTGCTCAATGTAGTGAATACCAGACAGAGAGCACATGGCATGCATGAAATTCAAAATCACCATATATTCATGAAATAACAAAAAACTTTTTCAGAAGTAATAGTTTTCTTTTTTTCATGTTACGATGTTGAGTCATTGAATTTGACTAAAATAAAGGAAAAGATGGGAGCAACTTGCCTTTCTCTGTGGTCCTGTTGTCCAAAAGACTTCAGTGATGTCACTTCCTGATGTATACGGAATTCTGGATCACACCACTGTATTTATGGGGGTGGGATCATTCGTGTAACGAGGTTGAGGGGTTACTCAGGTACAGATATAATTGTGATTTTAATGAATAATTTACAATTAAATTTGAAAAACATAAACTTTACCAGCAAAAGAGCAGATATCAAAATTTATTGACTTTTTAAAAATAGTTTTATTTGGTATTTTCAAAGTAAACTTTCATCAAGGCCATGAGGGACATGACAAAATAGGTGGTGTCAAATAAAAAAACTGTATTATTTCTCATAAAAAGATAAAATTTAGTTCAGTTTTTTTACACTGTATTAAAGGGTGTATTTCAATGTATATGTAAAGCTGTTTAGATATAAAGTTTGGTGACCCAATAGATGAAAAACACCATAAGAGGTGAGAGGGACTCAAATTGTGCCATTTTCATGGAATGACTCACATTAACTCATTAATTTCAGGCAGGTGGAAAAACAGCTGAAGCAGGGGAGGTGAAGAGACGATCTGCATGGAAGAAGGGAAACTCCAGTGGCAGACGACGGTCCCACACGGCACGTCTCCACCGCTGACGATCCGCTCGGCTCGGCTCTGTCGCTCCGCAGCTGCACACACACACACTCCACACAGCCGTTGCCAACGAGGTTGCTAGCCGCTAGCTTGTTAGCAAAGTCCGTGAACAGCAGCCACTTGATCAGCAGCTAGCTCCACTTTTCTCTCGTTCTTCCTGTTGAGTAATCCAATCAAAACTTCCAGGGAAGTCACCACATAGCCTTTGAAAGAGTCCTTGTCAAACACCAAAACGACTCTGGGGACAACATTCACTAACAGTCTGTTTACTTCACCTTTTCCTCCGTGTTTTTTTTCCCGCCTTCCTCACTCCGACTCCCTCTCCCCTCTCTTTACATCACCCTTTCAAAATAAAAATACATTCATAAACCATATGTGTCTCTTTCGTGCTTTTCTTTCAGGTTGTAGAGGTTTGATTAGCTTGAGATTTTGCAGTGGCTTACTCATCAGTCTATTGCTAGCAAGAAGTTGCATTCCACAGGCAGTGTCTGTAGCTCAGCTGTGCAGTTCCACAAAATCCACTCAGGAAACGTT
>NW_024627947.1:0-1481 GCF_008729295.1 Plectropomus leopardus | reverse complement strand
TATATCATATACTGTAATTTTAACAATCCAGTCGAGTCAAATCACAACAGAAGTTATTCCAGGGCACTTTTTTTTACTAGACGTGTGCGTGTCGCGTTTTACAGTGCATTCAGCGAGGAAAAGCTCAGTGTCATTTTTTACAGTGTGTCCCTCCTCCTGTCCTCCTCCATCAGTTGCAGCAGGAAGATGGAGCTCCAATACAGATCCCTTCATTTCCTCTCTTCTTTTTCATCTCTCCTCCTCTGTCTCCTCCCTCTCTGCTGCCCTCTTTCACTTCCTTCCGACCGCCTGCTTAATCACTTCAATATTTTAATATCAGAGTGTTCTGGAGAGCGTCTACACTGGTGTCCTGTGAGACTCTGCTGGTACAGTTTCACACACAGCCTACTGCTATTTCTTTGGATAGGGATTTAGATTTTATTGCTGAGTTTGCACAGATCTGAATTTGTTTCATGAACTTTTCTGCTCTTGTAAAAATAACACATAATGCTCACAACAAGCTGCATCCTCTGAAGCCAATGCTGAAAAACTGCAGTTCCCCTAATGGCCACTAGAGGCTGGCTCCAAAAAAGAGTCAATTTTATGTTAAAATGTCCAACTTTACAGCAGAAATAAACCAAAAAAAAAATGGTTTCAGTTTTTAAAGTTAATTTTAACATTCATGACAATTGTACAGAAGGTGATTTTTTAAATATAATTCATCTGTTTACATTTTATTAGCGCCTAAAATGTTGCATGTTTTACCCTTCGGGCCCCGCTTTAATATCACATAGGCTCGTATCGGTCTGCGCACAAAATGCGCTTCAAATTAAGCTTTTAAAAACCATATCATACATTAAATATAATTTTCGACTTTGATTGAGTTTATTTTTTTAACCAACGTCAGTCCGAATCATAAACATCAAATATTTATTTTTTTTAATTTATTTTCTGAAATTTAACTTTTTGTCATAAAGATGGAAAAAGGACCAAATTTAAAAAAGAAATAAAAAATCAAAATACTACATGCAAAGTCAAATATTATTATTATTATTATGGAAATGGAATGTATTTTCTCCATATGTCCATATGTCTCCAATTGTTAAAAAAAAAAAAATAAAGATGTCATAAGGGTTTGGGATTTTATTTTTTTTTGGGGGGGGGATCTTGGAATCTTGGAAATTCCAAGATTAATTGAAAATACATACACAATCTTGCCAAAATTTATGCCATATGCATGAACACAGCCAAAATTATCGAAAAATAAAGAATGTAAAGTACATAAAATGCACCAAACAGTCCCTAGTAGTTAAAAAATACAATATGTTTTTCCATCTCTCTATCGTCTATCTGTTTATCTTTTTTTTACACATGGTAGTATTTGCTGTTGTTTTTTAAGCCATGTTTTCCGTTGTAGATTGACTAATGTATTTATCATATCCAACACCTGTATTGCAATCTTCACAAACTAACTAATCAACACAACACCTAAAACGCCCTCT
>NW_024627946.1:0-4099 GCF_008729295.1 Plectropomus leopardus | reverse complement strand
CAAGGGGGATAGTGTTGTCAAAAAAGAAGTATAAACGTCCTAGTTTTGAGATTCCTCATATGGATTCATAGCACTTTTTATGTTTTGAACCTGATCGTTTTACTTTTCCAGTTCAGTTAGAAGAAATGAAAAGCAAACTTGGTAGTCAGCATGAATAGCATAAAAGGTTTCACAGAACATCAAACTGGCCTTTTTAAAAGAAATCCCAGCCCTCACCTCAGTGTGAGTTACAGTATGAAACCATGGCAGCAGTGTGCACTTGGTACCAAAAACAAAAGCAGCAAAAGACATGGAATTCATTGATCACCACTTCATTTTCTGCTGAGGGTACTTTTCTTTTTTTCTTTTCATTATTTAGCTTAAAGACAGCAAAATGCTTTTTTTATTTATAAAAAAAATGAAATAATATATGCGACAGCCTCTCATGCTTCCACCTCTCGACCCACCCGCCCACCTCCTGTCATTCCTTTCATACAGTGAAGACTCAGACCCACAGCCTCCCACTGCCTCAATCAAGGGCTTCTTTTGCTTTGAACTGTCACTGCAAATGGAAATATGGATATGCATGAACTACTCTTTTGTTTTTACTTTCTAATGTCCATGACACAGAGGAGAAAATTATTACACTGTATTATATTACAAAAAAGCTGTCTTCTGTATTCTACAGTCCCTCCTCCGTCTTCCACTCAAAAAAGACAAGTTTTAAGCTTGAAATGATCAGACTACATCAGATCAAAGTCAGATTTATTTATTTGTCAATTTCTTCACATGTACTTGACATACAAAGGAATCGAAATTACGTTTCTCACTATCCCATGCGTTGACAGATATCACACAGGACAGGGCAAACAGTAAAGTGCACAGGCACAACAGAGTTAAAAATCGAATTAAAGAATTAAAAATATAGTCTATATAACAAAACAAAAGAACAAAAAACAAGAGCAAAAATAGTAATGAGTGCAGTAGAGAGAAAACAGATAAACCGAATGTAAACAGCAGAATAAATAGTGCAAAAACAGAATAATCAGTAAATAAACAGTGTAAACAGTGTAGTGCAAAAAAGAATAACCAGTATATAAACTGTGTAAACAAAAACATTGTAGCAGCTGTGGGGGTTATTATTGCACAAATGAGAGGTAGAATTAATAACTTAACTCTCCTCAGGAGGGGAGAGAGGGGAGAGAGTTCAGCAGTCTTACAGCCTGGTGGCTGAGGGTGGGGAGGGGAGAGAGTTCAGCAGTCTCACAGCCTGGGTGGCTGAGGGTGGGGAGGGGAGAGAGTTCAGCAGTCTCACAGCCTGGTGAATGAAACTGTTGGTGAGTCTGGTAGTGCGGGAGCGGAGGCTCCTGTACCTCTTCCAGAGGGCAGGAGGCTGAACAGATTGTGTGCGGGGTGGCTTGCGTCGCTCACAATTGTGGTGGCCTTTCGGGTGAGGCGGGTGGTGTAGATGTCTTGCAGAGAGGGGAGTGGTGCCCCAATGATCTTCCCAGCTGTATTCACAATGCGCTGCAGTGCTTTCCTGTTGTAGTCAGTGCAGCTCCCACTCCACACTGTAATGCAGCTGGAAATGATGCTCTCAATGGTTCCTCTGTAGAATGTAGTCAAGATGGGTGGTGGAGCACTTGCCCGCTTGAGTTTGCGCAGGAAATAGAGGCGCTGCTGGGCTTTCCTGGCCAGTGATGCGGTGTTGGTAGTCCAGGAGAGATCTTCACTGATGTGCACCCCCAGGAATTTGGTGCTGCTCACCCTCTCCACTGCAGCTCTGTCGATGGTCAGTGGCATCTCTCTTAGATGAGCTTTACTTGGTCATCTGATGAGGTTTTACAGATCACAGGTAGATGCTGCCAGTCAAACAGACAAAAGGACAAATGAACCAGTTAACACTGTGGTGACAAATCTATCTCAGCCTGGTAGTTATTTATCCAAAGAAACAGTTTGAGGCAAAGAGACAGATTAAAACTGAGACAGAGATCTTGGAACGAATTCAGAGGTTGAATGGAGAAAGAGATCTTGAAAACCAGAGACAACCAGAGACCAGAGGTGGGAGGGGGGCTGCAGCCTATCCCAGTTGTCATTGGGTGACAGACGGGGTACACCCTGGACAAGTTGCAGGACTCTTGCAAAACTGACACATAGAGACAGACAACTACTCATGCTCAAATTAATCACAACTGGCAACTTAGAGGCACCAATTAACCTCATCTGCATGTCTTTGGAATGTGGGAGGAAATTTGAGATCCAGGAGTATACCCATGCTCCACACAGAATGGCTCCCTCGGACAAGGACCGAACCTTACCTAAACCCAGGCTTGAATCAGGGACCTTCTTGGTGTGAGGTGACAGTGCTACCCACTACACCACCGTGCCGCCTTTCCTGCCAGTGTCCAGCGAGAAGAGAAGAACTGAGACAGAGACCTCGAAACAAACAGAAAGAGTTTGAAACAAACAGACATAAATCTTAAAAAAAAAAGATGAATCAGAGACAGAGCTCTTGAAACAAAGAGAGAGTTTAAAACAAAGAGACAGATCTTGAAACAAATGTGGAATAAATGACTTTGTGGAAATAAAAAGACTATACCTATAGTTTTGGTCGGAGGAAGTCACTTGCGTCAGGAGGCGTGTCTTAAGGGGGGCACTGTGATGACTGTGATGATTCTGTTTTGGCTTTGGACTATTTTGGTGTCTTTTTGTTCTCTTCTTCCTGCAGGGCATGTGGCGGGGGGGGCTCCTCCTGAGGCTCACCTATCTGCACTCAGCTCATCAACCTGCCTATATAAGCCTTCACTCCACCAGATCATTCTGTATAGTTCTTGACTTCTAGAGTGGCTTATTTTCTAGCAGCATTTAAGTTGCCAGTTTTGCAGTGTTTCTCGTTTGCTTGTGTTTTTTTGTACTTACCAGTGTATTTTTGTGTGTGTGTGTGTGTGTGTGTGTGTGTGTGTGTGTGTGTGCTCAGGTACTCCTGTGTGGCTCCCTGTTTCACCAGCCTTAGTGGCTTCAGTGCCATGTTCCACAACACCTATTGACATGCCCTCCTGTATACACAGTTTTTTATTAGCACCAGTAGCTCAGATTGCAGGTGCTCAAGTCAGCTCATTGCTAACATCATTAACACAGAGGCAAGAAAGGAATATTTGCTCCCAATATGGTGCCCCAGGAATTTGTCCTAAAACCTGGAAATCCTTTAGCATTTCAGCACCTC
Organism: Plectropomus leopardus; assembly: GCF_008729295.1. Taxonomy (NCBI): domain Eukaryota; kingdom Metazoa; phylum Chordata; class Actinopteri; order Perciformes; family Serranidae; genus Plectropomus; species Plectropomus leopardus. Next base: position 897 of record NW_024627946.1, on the reverse strand, counting down.
CAGTGCCCTTGTCTCAAAGTGAATGAGTTTTGTTTTTTTTTCGGTTAAGTGTCTGTTATGTAGTCTGTTATTAACACAAGCTGACAAGACTTTCATGTTTTGCTCTATGACATAAAATATGTTAGTTGATCTCTGCTGTAAACTTTGACGCTTTTCTGTGTCTTTAAAAGGTGGTTGCTAACAAGCAGCTAAATGAGACTACAAAACGTCCAATGGCCAAATCCCATAGGCTTTTTGACGAGGGAACCAGGGCAACACTACCCTCCACATTGGCCCACAGAAAACAGATCTAAACCAATCCAAACTCTTGTTCTTAATAAACAAGTCAATTTTCAAGATATTGAATGCATGCAATAAAAACCCGTCCACTCCAAAACTACGCCTGTCAAACCATTAAACCATTGAACCATTTAAAAACCTAAAATACACAAGTAGTTCCTTATTACATACAACTTGTATACAGTGTGAACTATGTTGTACTGAAACAACATACTGTGTACAGTGTGTAGTAAATTAAATTAAATTTACATTTCACTCAAACTAACGTACAGTACTAAAGTGTTTAACAAAACACTTACTCTCACAAAATGGTTACTATTTAACCAATGCAACTATGTCCACATGGCTCATACCAACACAAACAAGTCAAGGGAGTGTGACTGATATGATGGGATGATGAATGATGAATGCCATTCAGGCTTACATAAAATTAAATGCAGGCAATTATTGTCAGATTGGAAAACTACCATTGCTTTTGCCCTATAGGCCAGCACAATGACACTCCATTTAACCCACTGAAACCTGAACTGACATCAGTTTTCTTGTTCTGTAATTAGACACATTTCAAAAGCTATTTGCCTCTATAAGACCTGAGCAAAGTGGCTTCTTTCTTAAACA
>NW_024627945.1:0-1436 GCF_008729295.1 Plectropomus leopardus | reverse complement strand
GCCTTGTTTTGGAAGTGACACCAATAACATCTGAGTGGCATCATTGAGTGCTGATATATGAAATAATGAAATATCTCAGTACTTGCACTTGAAAAAGATGTACGTCTTTAATGCAGGACTTTCATAGAACTTTTATTTACATTGCAGTTACCACACACTTATTTACTGATAAATAAATGTCACTGTTCAGATGTTAGAGGCTTAATTACATTCTTATGAGGAAAAGTCTGTAATATCCATAAACGTAATAAATCACAAATGTCATAAATAGCAGCAGCTTTAATCTTTTAATCCCACAATCTTAATAACTTTCCCACAAATGTAATAGCAGTTGCCTACTACAAATTTATTTCAAATGTCCCCAAAATAAATCTCTCGTACAGAAAAGACATTCAGAAAAGACATCTACACTATGTCCAGAAGACATTTGTATGATGTACAGAATAGACATCTAAACTTACTCCAGGAAAGACATCAATACTATGTCCTGAAGTTACATCTATGTGATGTCCTGAAAAGACACCTATACTATGTTCAGAAAAGACATCTATACGACATCCAGAAAAGACATCCATACGATATCCAGAAAAAACATCTATACCACAAACGTTTTTTGTTATTGTTTTTTTTTGCATTTTTGAGATACACTATTACTATGACTTTTTTGGCATTTGACTTGGCATTTTGATGATATACTATTTTATATTTACATTTCTGCTGATTATTATTACTTACAATAAATGAACATTTTTGTATTTTCATGATATACTATACTATTACTTTTTTTCCCTTTGTTTTAGGACTGTAATTTTTCTGTGGCATTTTGAGGACATTCTATACTATGACTTAAAAAAGTGTGGCATGTTATACTATGATGTTTTTGTGTATGCATATATAAGAAATATAATAATACCATGACTCTTTTTCTTCCAATTTAAAGAGATATACCATGACTTGTTTTCTTTTGATGACGCAATAGTCTGACATTTTTCCTGATTTTTATGACTTACTATAATATGACTTTTTAGAATTTTGATGAAATACTATACTATGACTTAATTGTATTATTATGACATAATACGCAGGATTTTTTTTCAATTACCAATAACCATTTTTGCATTTCTACACTATTACGTTTTTGCTTTGTTTATAGCATAGCACACTGATTTTAGACTTGCCTTTTTTTTTTTTTTTTTGCATTTTTACGATGACCTTACTATGACCTATTTTAAATATACTATACTGTTTTTTTGTGTGTATTTTTTAATACATACTATGACGTCATTGAAAAAAAAAGTGTAGTAGGTTGTCAAAAATCAACACACACTGTAGAATGGCATTTTCTGTCTTTTTTTTTTGACATGCTACATTGTTGTGTTTTTGGATGTTTTTTCAAAATCCTTTACGATGGCATATCTCTGCACACTATTTTATGC
>NW_024627944.1:0-2133 GCF_008729295.1 Plectropomus leopardus | reverse complement strand
AGATGACCACAGCAGTTGTAGCCTGAGGCTCTGATTTTATCTGTGGATCATTCCCACCAGCCTCCTCTCCACCCCTCAACTTAAAAGAAAACACACACACAAACACAAACACTTCCACATACTCTCTCCACTGACCCGTGTGAGCTGCTGCCCCAACTTGCACAGTCTGCACTGGCTCCAGCCAACTTGCCCTCAGGGAGGAGAGTGTGGGAGGGCAGGGGGACAAGGGAGCAGAGCCACCCAGGATGGAGCCTGCTTAGTGTCAGAGTCAGTATACACACAAACACACACACACACACACACACACACGCACACACACACACACACACCAGTATAGGGTGACTTTATATTGAAGCTGAGCTCAGTTTAAATTCAGTTTGTTTAGTTTGTTAGTCAGGGCTCGGTGGGGTTCATTTTTATATTTTGTTTCAAGCTTGATGCCTTTTTGAGATCATCTGAAAGGGATTTGAAAGAGATTCAGCTTATAAATGTTGTTTTTTAAATCACAGTCATCCGAAAACCTGAAACTGAACAACCTTGGATAAGCTTTATTCCATTGGTAAGTATTATCATTATGTGTATTTTTTATGTGTTTGCAAATAGCTTCAGGATTAAAAAAACAAAACAAAAAACAAACAAAAAAAAACAACATTTTTGCCAAGAAATCTTCTCTTTGGGTGTAAGAGATCAGTCTGATAACACTTTCTCACACAAGCTTGTGTTTGGCACTACGTAACGAACACACTTAGCCTGTTTTGACCTGTTAGTACTGTGTTTGACCTGTTAGTACTGTTCACACACTATGCAGCTGGACAGCAGAGAGCCCCTAGGGGCCCAACTGTACTCCCTTCCAGTAAAATAAAATAAAATAAAATAAAATAAAAAAAATAAATAAATAAAAAAAAAAAGAAATAATTCTGAGATTTGTCTTCCGTCCCAGGACATTTCGCATAAATACACATTAATACAAACAAGAAAAAACTCAAACAACAAAATCATACAATAGATGCTTAATAACATTACATTCAGTGTTTATTAAAGTACACCTTGGCTGCTGAGAAGTCATACTCTGATTTAGGAGATTTATAGACTGAGAGACCATGTGGGACCATAGACCCCCATGTCAGTATGCCCAACCTTACAGCAGAAATGAACATGTTTACAGCATGGTACAAATATTGTTTTGGTCAAAAGTCAACATTCATGACAACTGCACAGCTGATGGTGGTTTAAAGGTTGGTCAGATACAGTATGTAACCATGGACAACATAACTCAACCCAAACTCTAACTTGTTTTTGTAATTTTGGGACATTCCAAATACATGTGTTTTTAAATAAATGCTTGTATGGTATTTTATGACTGTCTCCTCTTTTTATTTTGTCTCCTAACTGCAATTACTCCTTTTTTTCCCAAATATTGCTTCAGTATATATTTCCGTTGTTTGGTGGTACAAATACAAAACCAAACACAAACACCTACAAAGAGGGTACTAGACACACATGCGCAGAAAAAAATGGCATACCTTTTATTCTAACTTTTCTGAAGCACTTATTTTAAACCCTTTTTATGATTCTTTTATTTTTCACGAATTAATGCTTGTTGATTTTGTGGTTTTAATATATTTTATTAAAGCACTTTTAAATTATTCAGGTGGACCTGTTTGTGTGTGAGGCTGTGTGTCCTATCCCCTTCCTTACACTGACCAACCCGATGGTTTTATAAAGCACTTTTATTCATGTATTTCTTTACACTTATGTTCTTATTCATTTTTTACATACATTTTCAGATTTTAAGATCACAATTTCACCTTTTATACAGTTAGGAGGGACAAACAACATATCATTAAACCACAGAGGGGACCAGGGGGAGCCATAAGAACCATCATTCTCCACTTTTTATTAATGTAATTTCCTGTTACTACACTTCTGGGACTCTCCTTTTAGTGAAAAATTAATTATGTTCTATCTTCTATGTATCTCTTATTTCCCCCATTTTTACCTATCAGGGTGTATATAGCAGTACAAAAGAAATAAAAGACAATCATAAAGTCATAGACAGACCCAAAAAATATACATTACAAAAGAAGACGCGAAAAAATGCAAACAACACATCACGATTTGATACACATATCC
>NW_024627943.1:0-1770 GCF_008729295.1 Plectropomus leopardus | reverse complement strand
ATAATTTAATAAGTGTATATATATATATTTTTTTTTAAATAATTTGTTAACCATATATCTATTTTTCTAGACTGTTGAGATTTATTTTTTGTTACTATTTGTGCACCTTGTTTTTTTCTTTTACTTGGCAACTTGTTTTTTGATTTTCATTATTTGATATTTTTATATTTGTAATTATTTTTTACTATTTTATTGTTCTTGTTGCTTATCCCGTACCTCATAGCTGCTGTGACCGTTTCCCCACTGTGGGACTAATGAAGGATTATCTTATCTTATCCTATCTTATCTTATCTTATCTTATCTTATCTGAATAAACGTATTTATATAGCACTTTTAAAATAGTTGTTTACAAATTGCTTTGACAGACAAAGCAAAGGCAGGATCTCTGGGAATAATAAAGATAAACAACAACAAACGTGCCAAACAGAGAAAGGTGTCGGACAGTCAGGCTAAAAGGCCAAAACAAAATATGTAAACAAAAGGTCAACAAGAATAAAGCAAATTTTTAGAAGTTTTGGAAAACATAAAAATAAATTCAATAAAAGATGATTAAAAACAATATAAGAGGTAATCTAACAAGAGGGCATCACATCAGTGATAAAACAAAGACAAGATGATAAAAATAACAATTATTTTATATTTATTTATTTATTAACTGATTTTTGATTTTGTCAGTCTCAGTCCTCCATAGCTTTGTGAGTGTGTTTGTTAGAGGCGGTATGAACTGGTGGTTATAAAACCAACGTGACAATTTTTTGTCTTTTGGCGCTACAGTAATTTTATATATCGCACGTAGAATGAGCCGTGAGACCTCAAGTATATATTTGATATCTCACCCACCTCTGAAGGAGTGCTTTGTATGCCTGGTATGCAGAGACGTGCAATGCAAACAGGTTTTGCAGTGATTGGGTTGTCTTGTTGCTACTTTTACCAAAGTTACTCGAGTATTTCCCCTTAAATATTATATTGTAGTTCTCTTTACATCCTGCATGAGAGCAGCCTGCATCAGCTCATTGTTGTTCCGGCTGCAGAGGGAGAGTTAAAGCGAGGAAGAGGAGTGAAGAATAGGTGTTGGATGCTGTGATTTCATTAACACTTCCTCTCCCGTACCCCCTCCACCTTCACTCACCCCTGAGGAGTGACATCTCACCCATCAGGTCATCTCCGACCAGTGAAACCAGCATTACAGATGGTGTTTCACCAACACATGAATACAGGCCAGCCTAATCCCACTGCTGGTCCTTTTCCAGTCTAATCTGTTTACATGAACCTCTGTGGCCGAGTGTCGCTGCTGTGATCGATCTGCCCGACGCTCCGGTCCACAGCACCAAACTGCAGATCTTATCAGAAAACTGAAAATCAAAATCAGAAATACTTTATTGATATTTTTGGGGGGATATTGTGGTTCGTTACAGTCGCTCTGATGCCAGCATAGAGATTTATAGCAAGTAGAAATAAATACCAGCTCAAGTATGTCAAAATATAAGTACAGTAATAGTAACAATTAGCAATAGCATGTAAATATTTAAAAATAAAAGTATGTATAGTATGCTGAGTATGTAAAGTACGGATCAACATTGGGGTTAATATTTGACATTTTGTCCATTATCTGTATCTGTCTTTTCTTTTAATAATTGCCAATAAAATTAATGAATTAAAAAGTGCAAAGTAAGTGTGAGCATGGCAGGACATTTTATTTTGAAAAACCTTAGGGAGCTTTTTTTTTATCAATTAATTTTCTATTTAAATTTTACTGAATTTAATTTTTTT
>NW_024627942.1:0-2965 GCF_008729295.1 Plectropomus leopardus | reverse complement strand
CCCCCCCCACCCCAAATGCAACACCAACACAAAGGAAGCATGCATCACCAAATCAGCTTTGTCTTGCATGCATTATGACGCTACTGCTGCCCCATTAAGAGGACCTCCCCCTCCCAACACACACACACCCTGAAGGTGTGCTGGGCTCAAAGTGAAGCAATGAAGAGGGCCAGACACTCTGATTACTACCTCCTCCTCTCCCCTGCACATTTCTCCTCACTGTGTGTCTTTATCCCTGTCTCTCTAATTTCTAGCTTTGTCTTCCCTTCTTCCCTCTCGCAATGTTAACCGGCGAGCCAGCAAGGCACCCTGACAATCTGAAGAATACCCACCGCCAGCAAACACACACACACACACACACACACACACACACACACACACACACACACATACACACACACACACACACACATACACACACACACACACACCATGTAACCGAGGCCAGCTTGCTGACGTAGGCAGACAGTCGTACGTGGGGCATACATTGAATTTTAATCTGGGCGTGACCTGCTTTTTCTTGGCTTCTACTTCAAGCTTGCCTCCCCTACTGGCTGCCCCCATAGAGTCAGCCTTTCACAGGCAAGCACACCCCCTCCTCGCCAAGCGCCTCCCACCCCGACACCCCCTCTCAGACCCAGGCTGTAGGCCTCGAGGCTGGGGCCTCGCCTGCCATTGTTAGCCCACAATGGGTGAGAGGCGGCTGGCAGGCAGGCAGCAGCCGGGAGGCCTTGTGGTGGAAGCCAGGGGAGAGGGAGGAGAGCTGCTACTGGAGGGGGGAGGATGGATAAAGGGGGTCTGGCAGCCCTGCGTAGGCAAACACACGATAAACCTGTTAGGTGAACATGAGATGAAAAGACAAGAGTAGAGATTTATATAGTATATATACTGAACTCACCATATCAAGAAAATGCAATAACTGAGTAGGAGAGGGAAAGCAGAACAATCACAAACTGGCTGCAAAGGATGGCTCCATACACAAAGCCACTATAGCACAATACTGAACGCAGGCTGTCTACTCCATTGAATCGTCGTCTAAAGCTGGGATCAAGCTTAACAAAGTGAGCTTTCTTCTCCAAATGGAGGTCCATTTATTTATGTCAAATGAGAACATCTGTCACTGCAGTCACACTGCACACATTTACTGTAGGGTCGTGTTCAAACCAGAATTTCAGGATTGAACAGGAAAAAAAAGTTGAAGATGGGTCAATTTTTGCTACAAGCCCACATTTATGATAGATTACTTTGTTACATGAACGTCGTGTTCTACTTCTTACCCTGAAATTGTCATGATGGGGGATATAACAGTTGTTTCTGTGAAAGCCAAGTTGTAATATCTTTCTCAGTGTTGTAGTTCTTGCTATGCTTCTATACCATCCGAAATAATTATTACAAATGTAATCTTATTCATGATTTAATGCAAAAAATGTATTTCTACTGTCAAACTTATTATTATTACCACTGGTTCTAGCATTATGGTGTACTACAGTTGTGTAGTTTGTGTTTGCTTTGTCCAAGTGGTCCCAAGCCGTACCCCAGCAGAATCCGTTGCCTGATTGCTGTGAGTAAAATCTATGTCAAACACTGTATTTCTCCATTTCATTACTTTTGAATGTACTAAAAAGGGGGAAACTAGAATGAAATTTGTGTGCTCCATGAGCTATAACACTGTTGTTTGTAATAGTTTTGGGTAATGTTAAAATACTATGAAAAATGTCATAAAAAGTCACAGTATTGTATGTCATAAATCTAATTGCCCAAAGTCATTTTTTGTGACCCTATATAAATTGTTTTATTCACTAGTAGGGCCAACAAAGACTTGTGTTTAATCTTTTGCTCACATCCTCCATTGCCACCCAAATAACTGTTATTTCCCAGTTAACTAAAATATTCACTTGTGCCTCAGCTAATAAACTTTGTTATTATCCAGCCCCATTTTCTCCCATTCTTTTTTGTTTAGTCAATTTTGCTGTTATTTCCCTTTCTCTACATCCCCCTGAAGGTGTAGGTTGAAAATGATCCCCACAGTGTTAAACAGATGATTACAGTCCTGCTTTAAACATAGTTTGGCTGTGCAGCGTCAGGTTGTGAAGACCTTCCCACAGGTCGAACTGAAGAGGTTAAAATCAGTGGTTGTTGAATGAGGCATGATTATGTAACTGCGTAACCTGTTTCTCACGTATACTCCAGTCTGAGAGTCTGACTCTGGTGAATAGTTAAGTAGAAATATGTTGTTTCCAGGACAGCCACATTGTTTTTTCCAGTTTGAAAATGGGGCAAAATGAACAATGACGGTCAAGTACACAACCGCATCTACAAAAACTTCCACTGAGGTTTCAAACGTTCTGTTAAACTAAAACCCATTGACCTCCAGTATGAGAATACACCAGCAAGAGTTTGTTTAACTCGGTCAACAACATGTTTGAAGAACTGAAATACAACTCTTACAGGCAACACTGCAATTCTGATTTAAACACATGAGAGCGTCTTGTTGTGAAACCACAGGCCACATTTGAATGGAAAATAATCAAGTGCATGCACACATCCACACACAATCAATCATCCAATAATGTCAATTGTTACACACACACACACACGCGCACACACACACACAATAGTGGCGATCCAATAATGTCAGCTGTCATGTACATAACCACACACAGGCATGCGTGTGCGTGCAAACACACACAGTGACGAGTCGTGGGAGCAATCATCTGATAATGTCAACTGTCACACAAGGACACACATAATGTGTGCACACACAAACACACACACAATCAGAACAAAGGAGGGAAGGCTGGTAAACAATGCTCCACAATGCTCTCTGGCAGAGACTTGAGTTTACAAAAGAAAAGGTTTCCAATTGCTAGACATTCATTCAGTCTCTCTCTCAAACACACACACACATTGCTGGGGTGAGAGAGAGGGAGAGAGACCTTTACGACATGCGCTAGGGGACACACAA
>NW_024627941.1:0-2140 GCF_008729295.1 Plectropomus leopardus | reverse complement strand
AGGTGTTACGATCACTTATTAGCTCAGGAATTAACAAACAAAAATAACATTCAGTTGAGGCAGCTCAATATGATACTTTAACCCAAAAATAACAGCCAGTCAGCTCATGCTGGACGTGTTTTTTTTTTTTTATACCCAAATATGTCTCTTTTTATAGCATCTGTATCTCCAAATCAGAGTAAATGAAGCTCTCCTGGTCCCGGGCCAGCAGGGGTTAATCAGCTAAATGTGGGCATTTGGTTCACTATTGTTTCTTGGGATTGCTTCTGAGCTGTTTTTTTTTTTTTTTTTTGCGTTGCCCGCAGACAGAAGTAACAAACTCCTCTTTGTTAGCGAGCTGCGACGCGGCTCAGACAGACCGATTTAATTGCGTTGCAACATTAAAACAATCCTGAGTGTCCGAGTCAAAACGGCAGCAGGAGCCAAAGTTCGGGGTCAAATTCCACAAAGTGTTAGTTGTCAAAGCGACGACTGGTAACATTTATAAAGATGCTTTTGTCATGTTTGCTGAAACTGGAATATGAACCAGGATATACTGGTGGCTCTTTTACACTTTTTCTCGGCCATTTTCTTGTTTGTGTTTTTCAATTTCTTATTTTGCGGGTAATTTTCTTGAAAAACAAGAGTTTTAAAAAAGGCTTCGTTGTTCAATAACAATTATTCTTAATGCATATCTCATATCTTTCTAATGCATTTCTTTTGGGTTCTTTCACATAACTAAAACAACAGACGTGTACAAATAAAAGGCTAAATTACGTCCATGAGGAGTCTCACTTAAAAAAAGTACAGACGCTCTCACCTTCTTAGTTCCTTCTCCCTCCACCTCGGGGCTGCATGGCGCTCCAGGAGGCCAAAGCATGCTGGGAGCGATGCACACTGATAAATTGAAACTCGTCATCTGGTTCTCGTGGGCGTTGCCCTGGATACCGTGCAGCATGGCCAGCAGGTAGCGCAGCAGCAGGGCGTTTTCTTTAGGCAGACGACGAACCATCCTGCAGAAAAACACAAGCGGGAAAAGGAAGAGGAGATCAAACGTGAAGAAGGCTCCGAGTATCGAAAAACACGCGTTCCGATATCCACACCGATATTTCAAGCAAAGGGAGCAAGTAAAAAAAAATGTCTGATTTTTGAGGTATTTCAAGCACCTTGTAAAAACCCTGTTAAATGGTACTATGAAGAGTAACAGTACAGAGTGTGTACATGTTACCTCTTTATGTCCTGCACTTGCTCTGCCTCCTCCTCCTCTTCCTCCAGCACGTCCATCCACTCTTCATGCAGCTCACAACACAACAAGCTGCCTGGGATGCTGCGTAAAAAATCCTAAAAACACGCACGCGTCAGGAAGTCAGTCAACGTTACATTTGTCTGAAAATGTATCAGTCATAAAAAAAAAAAAAAAAAAAATCCATATAAATCATGTTTAATGATTCCTCTTAACTCACATAGACTGTATGTATTTTATACTTTATAACATATATTCATCATTTTTATTTTTGAACATTTTTATGCTTCACTTTACGGTGAGAGATATGACGTCTGTGGCACGTATAAATGAATATAAGTGAGGGATCTCAGGTGCTGTGGTGTAAAGAAGTGAAACAGTTTAAGCACTCGTGCACAGAGGCTCTTTGTTATCCCTGCAGATAATAACAGATTATAATCCAGATTACATTAACAAGCCAATCTCAGCTGCTCTGCTGTGAACAGCTTGTCCTGTCACACTGAGGCTGAGTCGGATGGCAGCAGATTAATTTTGTGCTTACAGATGTGGGTCAATAAGGAAGCTCACAGTCATATGTGTGCACAAACACACACAAACACACACACACAAACACACTCAAACACACTCAAACACTGTCACTTTGGCTGGTTCCCAACTGGTGGGTCCAGAAGTGGGTCGCAAGTCTATTCTGAATGGACCACCAGGGATTCGCAATCATGTTCGCGAATCTGTAAATACAGTAACTTTGCATCACAGAGCTTTTATTTTGAAGTGTGGTTTCCTGCTGTAGAATGAGAGGTTGTTTTTTTGAGAACAGTAACTATTTTATTGTCCTGTTCTTGGTATCATGTGGCCTTAAAAAAAAGACTTTTAATAGAAATTCATCACTTGAAAAAAAAAATCATACATAATTTAATT
>NW_024627940.1:0-1937 GCF_008729295.1 Plectropomus leopardus | reverse complement strand
AGCCATCTTCAAATGAGTAAAAGGAAAAGACCAATCTGATTAATGTGCAGAGCCCCCTGCAATTTAAAAATAAAATAGCTAGGCTATTTAAGGAACCAAAGACTCTAAAAATACGCATTCATTGCCTGTCAAATGGAACAAATTTATAAATAACAATGGCAAGCCTAATGTTTGATCTTGCACCTGAAATGAAGAGCTGTGACGACACACTTTATGAGGGCACAAATTTCTCTTCATTTGTAAGCCAAAAAGATTCATGTGTACTGTCGTCTAGCACGGTGTACTCAGTGCCAACATTGGACATGACAGAGTGGTATTTCTCACCAATGTTATCACATATGTAAAAAACACATATTTGATTGTTTAGTAAGCTTAAGTAGGCAGTTCTTTCTTTTGCCAATTTCTTTCAGGGACAGTCCCTGGCTCTGACACTCTGGGCTGCTGCACAAAGCATCTGCAGCTGCACATCTTTCACTTTTTCTTGCATACATATTCATTCATCTTTGGTCCAACAAATTAGATCTATAAAGAATTATTTTCTGATGTCAAAAATAAATCTTGACATAATCAGGGGCTGGCATCAGATCAGGTGAGATCTGGAGATGTGGGTGGGAGGACGGAGAAATATGTGGAGAGTTTTACCTCAACAAAATCCATTTTTGAGAAGAAAAACAGGTTGGCATTGCAGCTAACAGAATCATGCATCAAATCTATAAATTAATTCTGAAAATCATATTTGAGAAGGCAAACATCTTGCACTGACTTATGTTCTTGCAGACTAAGGTCTGAAAGAAAAAAGCTCACGCTGGAGTACTGCATGTTAAGTTTATAGAGAAACTACAGAAGTGAAACAAAGAGATACAGACAGGCCGGCCTGTTTGGCTTCTGCATCTTTCTCAGGGTTTATACTCTCCCTGAACCTCATTTGATCAAGAATTTTGATATGCGTCCATCCAGAATTGAATAGGACTCCCCTGACATGAAAGATGGATGGGTGTAGGAAAGAAAGTCATGCATTTAGAATACCTTGTGTTGTTCTGGCCGAGTCCATGATGCCTGTAGAGGACAGAGACACAACAACAAACAAAAGGCAAAGCAATTCTTAGAAAGTAATCCTTATTCAGGCAAAGCTGGGATACTGCACATCGCACGCAAGTATTAAGTGTCCAGTTTATTTTTCGTACATCCACAGTCCCTGAGCTGAATGTATGATTTTGCTGAAAATCTGCAGGTACAATAAGATGTATGCTTTGGATTTCCCTACTGAAGAAACCTATTATGTGACAACAGTTTTTCTTTAAAAGGTGCACTTTGGGGGATTTTTACTGCGTATTATTTTCTCTCCTGCAAGCTGGAACAAGTCTGCTTCCAACCCCCAAAGAAGTAAGTCTATTGGCATCACGATAACGAAAATGCTTACAGATAAGAAGGTTATTGGTTTATCTGGAAGAGGTGAATCCATTACGCTGCAACAACTGAGATATGTCGGCCTGTTTGGTAAACACAGTACGGCAATTATCGACCCGCAAGCCCATTTTTGAGGCTTAAAGCAATAATGAGAATATAAAACCCAATAAAACTGAATTTGCTCTAGCTGTTGTCTCCTTGTGCATATAAAGAGCCTGTCCTACATCAGCAGTTAGTAGTCATCAAGTCTTGCTGTGTTTCTCAATGAGCAATGGGGGGTTTAAAAGAAGCAATTTTGTTGCAGCTCTTCCTATTCCCCATGTGACACCTGGAAATAAATCTTTGCCTTCAGGTGGCCTGTGTCAGATGCTCTGCTCTGAATGTTAACAGTTCTTGTAATACAGTCTCAAAGGAAGTGTTTTTCTCTATTAATATGCTTTGAATGTACTCCAAGGCTAAAATAAATAAGAATATTATTTGAATAACTTAAGTTCCATTCTTAGAAAGAAGATACCTTTCACCTCTCTCTG
>NW_024627939.1:0-2423 GCF_008729295.1 Plectropomus leopardus | reverse complement strand
CCTATATATTCCTATAAACAATCCTAGAATGTCTTTAAGTCCTAGAAATAAAAATCTTGCAAAAATCCAAAAAAGCTATAATTGTCCTAAAATCCTAGAAACAACCTAAAGTCCTACAAATGTCCTTAAATCTTTTAAACATGCTAAATTCCTAGCATGTCCTAAAATCCTAGAAACATCCTTAATCCCTCAAAATATACCAAAACCTTGATATTTCTTAAAATCCTAGAATTTTTAAACATCCAGTAAATGTCCTAAAATCCTAGTAAATGTCCTGAATCCTTGAAATATCCTTTACTCCCAGAAATTTCTTAAAATCCAGCAATCCCATAACTTTAGAGATTAGTTTGAATCCGAGGATCGTGCCAAACTTCTAGAAACATCTTAAAATCCTGGAAATGCCCTAAAATCTTAAAAAAACTTACTAAAATCCAAGAATTTTCCTAAAATCCTTGACATGTCCTAAACTCCTTGAAATGTCCTAAAATTCTAGAAATGTCATAAAATCCTAGAAACATCCAAAAACCCTTGAATTGTCCTAAAATCCCAGAAACATTTTACAGTCCTGAAAACATCCTAAAATCGTATTAAATTCTAGAAAAACGATTGGGTTGCTGTAACTGGTGCCTGGCCTCTTTTCGTTTTGCAAAAATGGCCCCTAAGTTGGATCACTGCCTTAAATCAAATAGCAATAACAGAATCAGGAAAAGAGGAAAATGATGATATAATTCTGCAACTGGACCTGGCTGTGTACCATCGTAACGCGTGTTTTTAAACTCTCGTCCTCAGGCCTGCGGGCTGCTCCGCTGTAAAACATCTCAGCGCCGAGCAGTAAAAGTATCAGTGAAGGAGCTTAAACAGTGAAATGATGCAGGTTTAGTGGAGCGACTCTGCCAGAGTTAATCGGCCCAAACATCTCATTTCAGCAGGAAAGAGTCTCCTTTAGGCTGGCTGCCTCTCGTTTATGTGACGAGCTGTAAACTTTGTAATGTGTAACAGGGAGCGAGAGAGTCTGCTGCACGCTCCCGTTTAATTTCAGAGCTGTTAGCAGAGACCTTTAGTGTTAAACAGGCAGAGTGCTGATGCACTTAGACGTGTAAAGATATTAACCACAACACAAGAGGAAAAAGAGCAGAGTGATAATGAAATATCAGTTTGTTGGCTGATATTTCTTCTCTTAATCTCACTCCTCATGCATAAACCGAAGACCGGTGATACTCAACTCACGGCACGCTGGCCAAATCTGTGGCCCCCCAACCATTTTCTAATTCACCAACAATAATGATACACACTGGGAATTATTTTTGTACTTTTAGTATACATAAGGTGCCAGAAAGCATAGAATAACATAAAAACAGTGTGTTTATTAAAGAAGTGCCTAATGTCCTTAAATCCTAGAAATGTCTTAAAATCCTATAAATGTCCTGAAATCATAGAAACATCCTTAAATCTGAGAAGTGTTGTAAAATTCTAGAAATGTACTAAAATGCTTAAAATGTCCTAACATCTGAGAAATGTCCTAAATCCTAGAAATGCCCTCAAATCCCAGAAACGTCCTAAAATCCTGAAAATGTCCTGAAAAACCAAGAAATGCCCTAAAGTCTGGAGGCATCCTAAAACCATAGAAACATCCTAAAATCCAAGAAATGTCCTAAAATTTCGAAATGTACTGAAATCCTACTCGACCAATTTCAAAAGTTGTTGCTCCCATGAGTCCCTGAGACACAAAAACATGAGAAAATCAGGTCCAGTCTGAAAATGACCAGAGTTCCTCTTTAATTATGGGTAACTTTGAGTGAGTTTTATAAAAATTCACTCCCTGTGCATTTTTTAAGATATTAAAATGATCTATAAAAACCCAACGTGCTTTTTGTACCAGACTGTAAACATGTTTCTGTCTGCTGTGAAAGTGGACATTTTTAACCCGGAGGGGACTTTGTTTTGGAGTCAGCCTCTTGTGGACATTAGAGGAACTGCAGTTTTAATTAATTTTTAAAATTAATTTTCCTGCAGAGATTGTCGGTTGATCTAAACAAATCGAATAGATAAAGCCACAGCCCCAATCAGAGGCAGAGTGGTGCGGCTCATGACTTTGCGATAGTAAAAAGCTTCGGTGATGTGATTCTGCATAGTCTTCAGCCATGTTTCAGTTTGAGGAAATGTGGAGGCTGTTTTTGGGGTGAAGAGAGCAGTGCATGTTTGTTTTTTGGATTTGGGGCTGTGAGACAAACGGGACATGTCTCAGACTGTTGGGACTTTAGTGTTATGATCTGAGGAAACAGTGAGACCCAATAATTTAACAGGACGATCTGTGATAATGAAGAATTCATTCATTCATTCAGTCATTCATTCCTCCTTTTTTTCTTTGAAGAGCCACAGCTTAGAGAGAGAGTGAGAGTGTGTGTGTGTGTGTGTGTGTGTGT
>NW_024627938.1:0-3325 GCF_008729295.1 Plectropomus leopardus | reverse complement strand
TCTTCATGAATCCAATCTAACATGCAGTTAGGTTGAATTCATGAAGATAACTTTGTAAAATGTTGCCATGAAAAGGCTTTATGTAAAGCAACCACTTTCTACTTTTTTAAAAATTATTTCTAGAAAGGAAAGAAAAGAACAAATCTTAAACATCAACCATCACATGTACTTACTTTATGACTTTACTAAACCTTCCAGGCAGCCATTCATCTGCTAATAACTGAGTAGTATCAAAGGCAGGGAGGCACTTTTTGGAAAGCTCTTCCTCTTTGGTGTGTGTTCAAGAGCTCATGGAAAACTCAAACATCTGGGATTTGAAAGCTGGCTACAGAACAGGAACCTCTTTAATGCAAGAAAGTGCCAAATAACATGATCCAAGAGTGACTTTTTCCAACAGCGGAGCCTGTAAATGCAATTTTTGGCTACCAGCTCTAAAATCTAGGATACTATTTTTACACTGCTCTGTGCTGTAACATCATACTATATTAAAAGTATAACCGACAGATGCAGATGAATAAACACTGTGTTTACACCCTGATTCAATTAAGTATTTGAAAGCTAAGTGGTATGGTGTACTGAAACGAGGACCAATTGCTCTCTGAAGGAAAAACAAAGTTAATCATGAAAATACTGTGAAGTAATGTAGTAGTTCTATATGCAAATTGAAATTCATTCAATCATTCATTCATTCATTTTCTGTAACCGCTTTTCCTCGCAAGGGTCGCAGGGATTAAAGGAATACTTCACTCCAAAAATAATTATTTGTATATGGATTACTCACCCTATGTTACTCTGAATTTATGAAGAAAACTTTTTCTCACATGCCTCCACAGTGAACAAAGAATCTAAAAACTCAAAAAAAAAATATCCGTTTACAATCTTTCACACAACTCATGCAATCTAATTGAAGTCTCATTTATCTAGTCAAATGCTTAGTACTTCCAAAAACATGCATACATTTTGACAAAAAAATTACGATTTAAATCACTTCTGCTTAATCACTTCTGCATTCAAGTAGTCTGGCTCTCAGGATGTAAACTGTGTCTGTAAAGCTTTTCCTTAGCGGCCTATCTCCAGTGTTACTGGTTTAAAAATCCCCGTCACCACAAGAAACTAGTCTTGCATAGCCAGACTTGTCCACACAGTTCATCCTGGCGCTGTGCATGAAACAACAACAACTGTTGAACTAGCACCCTAAAACGTCTTTCAATGTTTTATGTGACATTTTCTTTTGCAGGATTTAGCAATTTAATTTATATTTAATTTTACTTTAATTTTGCTTCTCTGGCAAAAAAGGTTATTTACACTACCCTCACCGCATTCTGTGCTTGGTGTCACCCAAGACGATTGTGATTGGTTTAAGGAAATGCAAACAACCTAAAGAGAGTTTTTTTTTCTTCTTTTACTGTGGAATTATGATGGGTTCAGACTTTTTTAATGCAGAGGTCTGTCATTTGGGAGACTAGCATACAAGTAGTGCACTTGGTCAAACGTGTGTTTTAGAGAAGGTTAAACACATATGCTTGCACAGGTATGCTACTCACGTGATTAGAATGAGGATGTAAATGTGAATGTGTTTTAAACGGTAAAATTTAGCAAAAAATGCATATGTTTGGGAAGAAACGGGAATACGACTAAATGAAACTTGGATTATACTGTTGAAATTGTGAGAGAGATTCTAAACAGATTTCTTTTTATATAGTTTTTCTGTCGTTTATGTGGAGGCATGTGAGATAAAAAAATGTTTTCTTCACAAATTCAAAGTAACACAGGATGAGTGTGGGTGAAATATTCCTTTTAATGAGTTAAAACATGCAAACTCAGCTGCATGGTCTGTGTTTATCCGAAATAAGGTGCACTCTCTCATGAACACACTCTGATCTGAACAGCTTGTGGTGCGTCTCACCTCTCACAGTTGTACAGGTAACAGCAGTAGCAGGTGTTGCTCCTCAGCTTCATCTTGCACGCTTTGTCGAACGAACGGCACGTCACCTGCAATATCACAGGTTCTCAGAGTTTTTGATCAATTGTCATAAATGTTTTTTTAAACTCATGAAAGTGTAAACAACATCAAGTTAAGCAAGTTACAGTTTTAACAAAGAAATACATGAGGTAACTGTGTAAACATGTTGTTTCCAGAACTTTTATTTTTTATAATTTTTTGAAAAGTTGAACTACAGTTGAGGTATTTTTTATTGCAGTAACATTATTTGACCACTAGATGTCACTATATGCACCGAGAATTTTTCAGTTCAGCACCTAAAGCCTGCAAAAACATAATCCTAAAATGCATTTGCAAACACCACTTACAAAATTCAAAAGACAAGAACTGAGACAAATGTAAAGCAATGTGTGAGAAGAGGAAGCACATTAAGCCAGATATTTAATTTGGTATTTTAATTGAGAAATTTCTTCTTTATGCAACACAGGTGGCAGGTGACATATTAAGTGTGTGTATAGTATGTGAATCACCTCAGTATAGTAGCTGTCATAAGCATAGCCCGCTCCACTGGTGTAAAAGTCACACATGTCCCCATACAAGGGCCTTGTGTCCTGTGTATTAGAATGATTATACAGATAAAGAAGACACAGATTTGTTAAATACATTACACAGTTTTATGGAAACAAACAAACTTACAGAGCATGTATATGTTAACTGTCTTGCCATACACCAAAACAATAATTTAAATGTTTTTCATTCTTTTTTTAGAGTAAATCTCTGTGATTTTAAGGATCTTAATGATGCATTTCCATCCTCTTCTTGTGTCTGTGTCACTGCAGCAGTGAAGGCTTACAACATGTGCCTGCTCGAACTGTCCACTGCACCGGACTGCAAGCCCTACAGCATTAATCAAACCTTTCTGGAATTTATATGACGTGCAAGATAATATTATCATTTTTCATTCTCTGAAGCCTGAAGATGCATTAAATGTGACATTTACTGTCCCGTGAGCACAGAATGAATATATCTGTAGAACGCTGTTGATCAATATCAAAAGTGTGACTCTGTGCCAGCTTTTTAAACTCGTCCATACTCATTAAGATACTCGTTAAAATACATTATGATGATGAGACAAACTGCTCATGTCCAAACATAGGACCATCTAAGATATGTACTAGGGAAGCAGCAATGACCTCATCTGACCTCTCTGCATTTTTTTCTTCACTACCATAAAAACAAATTCAAGGGTTTGGTGTATATAGATGGTTTTTTAAAACATTATTTTATAAAAATATAATTCGCACAATTATATTTTTATGATTTTTTTGGCATACTGTATTATAATTTCCATATGACTTTTGGCATAATATACAATGATATTTT
>NW_024627937.1:0-1391 GCF_008729295.1 Plectropomus leopardus | reverse complement strand
ACAAAGAAGACATCAAAAGAAATTAGTGGATCTAGGAAATTATTTTTCAAATGTCTAGGGGAAAAAAGAGAAGGAAACAACTATACTTATAATTGTCATTATTACATAGTTAAATTATATTTAAAAACATAAATGTTAAAGCATTTTTTTCAAGGATTTTTACATTTTTTTTTTAAACATTTTTTACATATTTCATGTCATTTTCTTGTACTTTTTACTAACTCCTTGCTAATTTTGGGGTCATTTCTTCTTCTATTTCTCTTTGCCTTCTTCCTAATTTTTCTAAAAGAAATCAGATCAATCTGTTCAGATTTTAAAGGGTTAGGAGCTGACTGGAGGAATTTTGGCACTGTTGAGGTTTGATCGAATGTTGATCAGCAAAGCAATTTTTTTTTTTTTTGCAAAAACGTGTCTGATGAGATTCAGTTTCAGAAAACTTTATTTTCTGTCATGACACAACATATGACATATAGTGCAAAACAAACTTGGACAATGAACATAAAGCACGTATTCCGAAATAACAGAATAAATACCTCATACCAATAAGTTACAGAGAATAAAAATTATAATATAAAGATAAAAATACTGTGTGCAAAATGGCAAAGAGTTGTGTGCTGAGCGAACCACCAACCAACAGACTGATCTTTCTCCTGATTTATTGAAAGTGAATCAGTTAACCGGTTCTGCTCTGCTGGTC
Organism: Plectropomus leopardus; assembly: GCF_008729295.1. Taxonomy (NCBI): domain Eukaryota; kingdom Metazoa; phylum Chordata; class Actinopteri; order Perciformes; family Serranidae; genus Plectropomus; species Plectropomus leopardus. The sequence goes on along the minus strand of NW_024627937.1, from coordinate 694 downwards.
CGAAACTTCGTTGTATTGGTGGCGTGCTGAGGTCATCTGAAACCAGATCAACATATACTGCAGACTGAGCTTTCTATTGGCCGACAGCTTCAGGAGGTCGTCTGGTGTCATGGCAACATGATTCCAAATCCCTGAGACTCTCATGTCCGAATGTCACCTCTCTGCGTGCCGTGACCGGGAGCACGACATATTTGCATGTATGCAAACACAAAGAGGCGGCAGACAAACGGCCGGATGGATGGACGGAGGGTTTATGCAACAGTCCCACTTCCTCCTGGAGAGGCGGCCTCTCATGAATTAATGTCTCAGGTCATTAGCAGACAAACTGTACTTTAGCTCTGATTACAGTCTGGACACTGTCCCGGCCGGCGCTGGCCCGGCCGCAGTGAAACAGGCGATATCTAAGAGGAGATTTAAAGTGGCTCAAGATCTCAATCAACAGCTCCGTGTTAACTGGCTCTGCGGAGAGCTCCTGAAGGTCAGCGAGGGGTCGCGCTGGAAATAAGAGCAGAGGATGGAAAAAAGGCCCCAGTAAACCTCTTAGAAAGCTAATTGAAGCGCTGGACAAAGAGCCACATTCTTCGAAGGATGAGGGCTCGCTGAGGCTGGCGTCCTGTCGAGGAAACGCTCACAGCCTCCAGACTCTCAGAGGAGCCCGGCATTCCCAGTGAGACCGAGGGGCGTTTAAACTAAT
>NW_024627936.1:0-4620 GCF_008729295.1 Plectropomus leopardus | reverse complement strand
CCAGGGGGGTATTCCATAAAGCAGGTTATGTGAAAACTCTGAGTGCATTAACCCTGCGATGAGGGAAACTGTGTTATCCATTCCAGAACAAACCTGTGCATAGCTCTACGTTTCTATGCAAATGGCAGTTTTGGTGACGCAGAACACTTTGGCAAGGCAACGGTGTGTTGAGCAATAAGACAACTCACCCTCGCTCTTAATTATGATACTTATGATTCTGGTGTTCCCTAGGCACAAACCTCTGAGGATCATCAAAGAGGAATTCCACAGGATTGCAGGTGACTGATGTATAAATCATTCATTTGAAGTCACTCATATATTCTATATTATATTCATATTTTAAATTGTTGGAGACATTTTGCTGCAACCTCAGACTGGGGTCAGTAGCCTAATTAGCTGTCATTTTACAGGGCTTCCAAATGTAGTATACATCACAATATGGTGCAACTAACATGTCATTCTCTGCACTGTCAAGATCATATGTGATGCAGCACAAATCATCATTAATGTAGAAGTCAGGTGGCCTGGCTCTGTACACGACTTCCGGATCTTTCAAGAGTGTAGCCTGAGCAACAGATTTGCATGTGGAAATCATTTGCATGTACAAATATCATCTTTTGTCTCCCTCTTGTAACACCCCAAATGTATCCACTGTAACTACAGGAGAGTTTGATGGCTACCTACTGGGGGACAGAGGATGTCCATGCCAGCCCTCTCTGCTGACCCCTTACCCTGACCCTGAGCTGGGGCCACAGCAACGTTTTAATGTGGCTCACTGCAGGACTAGAGCCCGGGTAGAGATGACCATAGGCAGGCTCAAATCCTGGTTCCAGTGCCTGCGTAAACTCTGGGTGACCCCAGAGAGGGCATGTAACATGATTGTGGCATTTGTTGTTCTCCATAATATTGCCACTATTAGATGAGAGCAACACCCTGCCGTACTGAACAATGACCCTGAGGATGACCATCAGATCCGCCCTGCAGAGGGCCAAGATGGAATGGCGGTCAGAGATAAAATTTGCAGGAATTACTTTTCTGATTAAGCCACCACCACCACCACAATCATCACCAGTCAAATAAAGTCAGATAATTCACACTTGATTTGGTCTTCTTTATTCCCTTTCAATTAAGAATGTAACAGTTAGAATTTGTAATATTGTTCGAACAAATAACATGCACCCACCTCAACTGGCAATCCAGTAATAGAATTTCTAGGTCTGCCTTTCTTATCTGACGGTCCAAGTACACCATTTCCTTTTCGGACTTAATAAGGTGTACACGGTAAAGATCCTTTATTGGTAACTGGGAAAACATATGGATGAGATTTAAATTCTACAGTTCTTCATGAAGAATTTATCTGTCATTTACAGACAATCTCACTGTGTCGAGCTGTGCTGTGGAGGCTGATGGAGCCTCCTCCTGATGATGGTCAGCAGTGTTCTGTTAAAAAGGATAAGAACGTGCAAGTTGTTTTCCACCCATTCATGATTTATTCTCATCACTTCAGTGTATATGCCAAACTCCCAATTCCACACAAGTGAATGGGCAGAGAACTGCCAGTAGCCCTACATAACATTAATACTTATACCTCTGTAGGCCACTCTGGGTCCCTCTCTGTGGCAGCAGACAATGTTTCATCATCCTCCTCCTATGATGAAGGACAGCATTCTGTTTTAGTATGTTAACTACCATATGTGGCAAGATTTGAGTATTGAGTACTTACATCTTCAGGGTGTTCTATTTCTATAGTGTCAGTGGCTGGAGGTGACTGGCTCAGATGAGTTCCCCCTAGGGATGCCTTCAACCACTGGCCATCCACAGTTTTGGCTCTGGGCCAGCTCCCCAGCCTCCATCAGAGGTGGTGGTGGTGGTCCTCCTTCACCTGTTTTTGTGGACCTCTGCCTTCTTTATGTTGGCTGAGTAGAACTTAAATGTTAATCTTTTGAAAATGAGTGCTGCACTGAATTGTCATACAAATCACCACATTTTAGTCAACAAACAATAACTCTAATAGGCCTATGTATAAAATAAAATAGTATATATGAAATGTATATTAAGAATAATAAAATAAAATAAAAACTCCATTAACAGATAACATTTAAAAAACACCCAAAAAGCTAAAATACAAACCTACAATAAAATGAATGACAACACAATCAATAATCACATATCAGCTAAATGAAAGTACCCACATTATTTATGCATCATAATATAATAGACCATCATCATAGTATTTCTCAGTCTCATAAAGAAAGTTAATATTGTGTTCATGGTATGTGCTCTATATCAATATCAAATGTTAATGTACTAAGCAGGATATTAGGCGAGACGACATTTATGTTTAAATCAGCACTGTGTTAGGGGTTAAAATAACTGCATGTTAAAATTGCCACTGGATGGGGCGGCCTCCAGCTCAGTGTCCACCCCATGTAGGCTGAGGTCGGCCTAAAATCATGGCTGGGCAAAATAATGCCTTACCCTTTTGAATTATGTTTTTATATTTCATATTCTGAGTTCCCTCTAGGGATGCCTTCAACCACTGGCCATCCACAGTTTTGGCTCTGGGCCAGCTCCAAAATAATGCCTTACCCTTTTGAATTATGTTTTTATATTTCATATTCTGTTGTTTCCATGTGCGCTTTTCCCCCGTGGGATTGCTCCTAAATGAAAACAATAATTTATTAACTTGACTACTGTTGAAAAAAGTAAAAAAATAAAGGTTAAGTCATTGTTAAGTCAATGGACACGTGCATTCAAACTTACGCATTGACACAAACAGCAGTTTTCTTCCATGTTGCTTCTCTTCTTTGCTGCTGCTGCGGTGTTGCTTTTTTTTCTCAGTATTGCCTCATATTCGCTGTAGGCATCCATGAAGACCTGTAATTCAACTGTGGTGAAATAGCTTGATCTCCTCTTGTCAGTGGTTGCCATGGTGAATCGGGGTATCGGTGCTCCATTGATAATGGCTTTTTATTGAGGTCGTGCACGCGCTGAACTCAGGGTGAACATACTCAGAGTTGATTGAACTCATTCAGATCAGCTGTTCTGGAACCGAATACTCAGGGTTTCCCATCTCGGAGTAAATCAACTCAGCGTTTCGGGTAAAACTCAGAGTTTGTTGAACCTCCTTTCTGGAATATCCCAGGTGGATGCAGAAGGTGGCTTTTGGTATTAATTTGTATGCCAAAAGCACTGACAGAGCAGCACTATTTGATGAGTTCAGATGAGAGTGGGCTGGCATGTCCATGTGTTATGTTTTGAGCTGAGATAGTTTGAGTGAGACATTTTTGAAAAAAAGACTGGGCTCTTTTCCAGATCTTGTTCCATTCCTCATTGTCATATCACATTTTAGATCTATAGCCCAAGCCCTTTTCAGAGATGGAAAATTCAAAACTAATTATTTTTACACAGATATTTTGTCGCTGTGTTATATTACGCCACTAGACGGTGTCAGTTGGAAACACTGCAGGTGACAATCTAATGTAAGGCACTGGAAGGTCCCTATAAGGAGGGCAAGAGGGGCGATGGATGAGTAAAACTAAACCTGGACTTTCACCCAGGAACCTGGCATCCTATATAAATGTAGAGCCAAACCATGATGTTTTTTTTCTAAACCTAACCATGTGCCTTTGTTGATTGTGGTATCCCCAAATGACAACATTTGGCACACAGCAACAAGTTTCACATGTTGTAGAAGAATCATATGAGGAGTTATCAATAAATATAATGCAATGTGCCAAGAAATGTACATAATTACAGTTTTTAAAAAAAGAACAACTTAACTTTGAAGGATTTGAATTTTGGTGACTAGTGATAATCAAAAGATCCTTGACATCTCATAACCCCCTCCTCCTCCTTCCCATTGAGTCACTTACTTAAAAGTCAACTCATGTAATTGTATAGCTGTATATAAAAAGGAGCAGCAGTGACTCCACTGACAGAGGAAACTGTTCTACTTCTATGTGGGTGAAACCACAATGACATTATTTTATCGTGCTTTTATTGAATCGGTTTTATCTTTTTCCTTGGTGTCATGGTTTGGAAGTCTCTCTGTAAAAAACAGGAACTCTGTGAATCAGATTGTGAAATGGTCAGTCAGCTTATCGGTGAGGCCCAGCTGAAGCCAGCATCCCAGACAGTTACAGCGGATAGCCAGTGCCATTTTTAATGATGAACTGCATCCTTTGCACTTTGAGTTTGAGCTTTTCCCCTCTGGGAAGAGGTGTAAAACCGCTAACAAACAGTTTTGTTCCAGCTGTCATCACGCTGATGAACAAGCTGTAGGAAGACTGCAAGAAACTGCATATTGCACAAGACCATTTTGGAGCCTGTATTTGTGGTTTATTTATTTGTATATTTTTGTTTTTAGATTGTTTTTATTTAAGCTTTGATTTTGTAGTTGAGTGTTTTTTGGTTTTTTTTGGTATTTATTACATATTTAACATTTTATCTTTTTGTCATGTGTTATCCTATATGTTGTCTGTGGCGTATGTCAGTGGATGCCTTGCGCTTCATACTGCAAACTGCATCTACCTAGGGGTACAAATAAAAGTCACCTGGACCTGAACCTGCTCCTCTATGGATCTAACCCTGGGATATGGAGCTAGATGAACTGAAAGC
>NW_024627935.1:0-1605 GCF_008729295.1 Plectropomus leopardus | reverse complement strand
GTTGATGTAATGTTGTTTTCGTGGCGCCGTTTGTGTCCTTGAGGTCCGGTGTGGTCATTCAGAGCACAGGTGAAGTGATTACGTATCACAGGCGCGCGATCTTATCATATGCACGTTTTTATCTTTTTTAAACAATGATCAAAAATCTCCAGTTGCCGGTGGGTGAAAGGTTGCATTTTTTTTCACTGTTTGCATCCAACTTTTTACAATCGTGTTAATACATTATTCAGTTATTTAAATACCGAAGATGAGATAAGACTTTATGATACTCACAGCGGGAAAATTCAGGTTATAGCAGCTCAAGAGTCAGAACAGAGAAATATTCTGAAATATTACAAAAAAATGTAATATCAAATCTATATACAACTTTTACTTACACAGACACTGTATGTACGTGATTAATAGTTGCATTGGATAATACACACATGGTGTTGAGTATATTTACTATAATATAGTGATATAGTCTATAAACATTATTGCACAGAAAGTGGTAAAATATTGCATGTACGGAATTGCATAGCATGTTACACAGTATAAATATAAAAAAAAATATATTTATGTGTTATGTTACTATTTATGATGATGATAATGGAANTTTATTTGTTTATTTATTCATTTATTTATTTTTTTTATTTTAATTATTTATTGCAATTATTTTTTTACAGTACAATTGGTAAAGTTGCTCATTGCCTTTCCCCATTTTTTGGAAAGAAGTCAAACTAACTTTCCCAGTGTTCTCGGGTTTAGATGTTTGTGAAAGGCCTCTGCGCTCAGCACAGGAACAGTGATGTCACTGCAGGTTTCTAAGGGTTAAATACAAGTAAGAAAGTGTTTTACGTACATTTTAAAGAGGCAGTTAACACATGCTCAGTAAAATACTATGATAAATCCGACAAAAGATAATAAAAGTGAAGTCAATAAAAAGCTAAAGTGAGTTTTTTACAGGAGACTGCAGCACGACCCCCCTGACCTTCAGAGTAAAGGTTTGACTGAGTAATGGGCCACTGGAGGATTTTGGGATGTGCACTTTGTATTCTCGAGCTAGCCCACGACAAAATTTACGTGTGCTCGTTAAATTTTAGGAGCCAGCGAGGAGTTTTTAAAACAGATGTGATGTATCTGGTCTGCTGATCCTGTTACGAGTCTGGCTGCAGCGTTTTGGATCAGCGGAGGTTTATACAGGCGTCCACTGCAGTCACCTGACCGGGATGAAATAAATTCATTCATTTCTGTTTCTGAGTTAGCGGTGTTGAGATTATCGTGATTTTGGAAATCTGATTGGTTGCACTTCCATCAGTGGTTGGGAAAAGTTGATGTAATGTTGTTTTCGTGGCGCCGTTTGTGTCCTTGAGGTCCGGTGTGGTCATTCAGAGCACAGGTGAAGTGATTACGTATCACAGGCGCGCGATCTTATCATATGCACGTTTTTATCTTTTTTAAACAATGATCAAAAATCTCCAGTTGCCGGTGGGTGAAAGGTTGCATTTTTTTTCACTGTTTGCATCCAACTTTTTACAATCGTGTTAATACATTATTCAGTTATTTAAATACCGAAGATGAGATAAGACTTTATGATACTCACAGCGGGAAAATTCAGGTTATAGC
>NW_024627934.1:0-4881 GCF_008729295.1 Plectropomus leopardus | reverse complement strand
AGGTCAGACGGTGTGTCTCTGTCTGTCCCCTCTCAGGTCAGATGGTGTGTCCATGTCTGTCCCCTCTCAGGTCAGACAGTGTGTCTCTGTCTGTCCCCTCTCAGGTCAGATGGTGTGTCCATGTCTGTCCCCTCTCAGGTCAGACAGTGTGTCTCTGTCTGTCCCCTCTCAGGTCAGACAGTGTGTCTCTGTCTGTCCCCTCTCAGGTCAGACGGTGTGTCTCTGGGGTCCACAGCGTCCCTGCTACAAGATTGCGTATTTCCACGACGTGTCGAGCCGTGTGGCGTTTAGCGAGGCGCGTCAGGCGTGCGAGATGGACGGAGGGTCGCTACTGAGCATCGAGAGTGCAGCCGAGCAGAACGACATCGAGAACCTGCTGCAGGTGAGATGTTGTTCGCAGAACATTCTTCTGAAAGTTCAGACATCAAAATATTGTTAATAGTTCACATTACATTTTAAAAATAAAAAAGTGTAATCTCAGTCCTCAATAACATGTTCTCAATGTTGTTTTGAAAACGTTTCTCCTTTGTTCTCATGTAACATTGCGGGAATGTTTTGTAAAAGAACGTTCTCTGATCTGTTGCCTCTCAATGCCACCGAAACGTCCTCAGAGAGCCGCAGTTCGAACGTCACGTCTTTGTCAGCTTTTAACCTCACAGGAACATTATTAGAAACGAGAAACATCCTTAAAACGTTCTTCGGACCTTAAAATAAAATGTTTTCTTTAAAACATTGTTGCAACCTGTAGGTAACGTTGCCAGTGTTGTGTCCTTCTCCTTCTCCTCTTCTTCCTTGTCTCCAGGAGCTGCGCTCAGGAGCAGTGGGCGGAGCAGCAGGACCAGCAGGAGGAGCAGGAGGAGGAGGAGCAGCAGGAGGAGGAGGTATAGCAGATGGGGATTTCTGGATTGGACTGACTCGGGTGGATGGAGTCGATCAGATTCACCCTGAACTCAGCAACACCTTCACTTCCTGTTCGCAGCTCTACCACTGGACCGACGGCAGCCTCGCCTCCTTCAGGTGAGTCTGGAGTGAGCACTGTTGTCATGGAAACAACCCACCCAAATAGCAACAGTAACTCAGGGGCGGGCCTTAACAAACAGCCAATGAAGGGACATGATGATGATGATGATGATGGTGATGGTGATGGTGATGATGTCATTGTTGACGCAGGAACTGGTATTTTGACGAGCCGTCGTGTGGCGGCGAGGCCTGCGTGGTGATGTACCATCAACCCACCGCCTTCCCTGGTCTGGGCGGAGCTTATCTCTACCAATGGAACGACGACCGCTGCAACATGAAACACAACTTCATCTGCAAATATGAACCAGGTACCATCGGCCAATCATCACTGTGTTTTGGGAAGGGGACTCTTGTGAGTAACGGAGAGCAGCGCCACGGTGGCGGGTGTTTTGTGGGCGAACAGGCGGGATGCGATAATCTGTCTTGTGCAGGATGAATAAGCTGTGCAGGTGTTTCTGGAGAGGGAACGTAAGCAGGCTGGTCGCGGGAGGTTTCCGGATGATCGGGATTCTGGCAGCCGTGGCGCCGCAGTCGGCTCCGGCTAAGACGTCCTTGTTTCCAACATGCTCCTGTTTATTCGTAGAACTTCTTCGTTTCGGGAGGTTTGCCAGCGAGTTCAGGCCGTTCGCTCTCGTGTGAAGAGACCTGGGGCTAAAACACGCGCCGTGGCTTTGCAGACAGGCGTCCAGGCATCTGAAGACGCAAACGAAACACTGAATGTGGGTCTTACGGTGAAGTTTGGGGAGTGCGCGCGAGTACGCGAGCACTGACAGTCTGCGGTGTTTTGACCGTGGTACACGGGACACAAGAGGTCCACGTGTCCACATGCAGAGTGTGCAGAGGGAGGACTCCAGACCGAACCGGTCCACAGCTAAGAGGCAGGGACAGGCGGGATGAGGACACGGAAGAGCGGGAGGCAGAGGACAGAGAGGACAGAGAGGACAGGGACAGGTGAGAGTAGGCCAGGGCCGGAGCGAGGAGGGAGGATGGGGGCCGGGCCCGGGTGGTGGAGGGTGAGATGGCGGTCCTTTGGAGGAGCTGTTAGCTCAGGTTATCTCTCTTTTCTTCTTTGTTTTGTTTGTTTCGTCTTTCTCTTTCTTTCATTATTTACTTATTTTTTTATTTCCTTCTTTTGTTTGGTCTTTTTTATTTTTATTTTAATTTTGGTCATTTTCTTTTCTTTCATTGTGCACCTTTTTCTTTCCTTTGTTTCATCTTTTTCTTCTTTTGTTATGTACTTCTTTCTTTCTTTCATTACTTCTTTCTTTTTCTTTTTGTTTGTTTGATCTTAATTGTTTTTTCATGATTTCTTTTGTTTGATCTTTTTTTTTTTAATTTTACCTTACTTTTGCTATTGATCCACTTTTTTTGTCTGTTTATCTGTTCTTTCTCTTTCGTCTTTCAGAGAGTCATCTTGGGAAGGGTGAAACACCTGCAGGGCGGGGCACAGGTGAGCAGGAATGTCCTTATAAGGTCATAACTTCCATGTGTTTGTCTTTCAGTCCAACAGTCAAATGTCCATCAGTGGAAAACTGACAGACTCAGATGAATATTTTCGACGGAAAGAACATAAAATAAAAATATGGACATTATTTTCAGCATTTGAATGTGATATTTGAAGAAAATTTTAGCATTAAAATGTGAAAATGTGATATTTGAGGAATGTTTCAGTGTTAAAATGTTATATTTGAGGAAACTTTCACCGTTAAAATGTGTTATTGAAAGAAAGTTTCAGCGTTAAAATGTGACATTTGAGGAAACTTTCAGCATTAAAATACAATATTTGAGGACAGTTGAAGTGTTTAAATGCAATATTTGAGGAAACTTTCAGCGTAAAAATGTGACATTTAAAGAAAGTTTCTGCGTTAAAATGTGATATTTGATTAAAGTTTTAGCGTTTAAATGTGATATTTGAGGAAAGTTTTCTCATCAGCTGATGGTCAGGGTTAAGGTTGTTTAAAACGTTGTCTTTACGTTGTGTCACAGTGTTTCTGCGGGCACAGAAACACTGTCCTCCAGAACTCGGCCACAGAAAAGATTCCTGCGAAGGCAGACAGTTTGATGAGCTCTTCTTTTGATTATAGGAAATAGTTTTTCGTAGTACTGGAGCGCAGAAGGCTACGTTACCCATAATCCTCAGCTCCTTTTGCTCTGGGGACAGAGGCAGTCTGCGCTTGTTTTTATCGTAGGTGAGCTTTGGGCCGTCTGATGGGCCTCATATCTGTAAGGATTCTTATTATCAGGTGTTTGGCTGCAGGTTTGTTTGCTCGTCCCAAAGAAATCACTTCTCTGTGATTGGCTGAGCTGGTTCAGAGGGATGAGAGCAGTAATGTGATTGGCTGAGAGAGTATTTGAATCCTCCTCTGATCTCAGTGAACAGCCAGAGACTTTCATGTTTCACCATGAGGTCACTGTGTGTGTGTGTGTGTGTCCGTGTGTGTGTGTGTGTCCGTGTGTGTGTGTCCGTGTGTGTGTGTGTGTGTGTGTCCGTGTGTGTGTGTGTCCGTGTGTGTGTGTGTCCGTGTGTGTGTCCGTGTGTGTGTGTGTCCGTGTGTGTGTGTGTGTGTGTGTGTGTGTGTGTGTGTGTGTGTCTCTGTGTGTGTCCTCAGAGGCGACGGCGGATGGAGGCGTGGTCAGACAGCCTGCGGGCAGTGAGGAGGTCCCCCCTCAGGTGACCATGGCTGGAGCTTCAGGTGGGAACCCCTCTGACCTCTGACCTTTGACCTCTGACCTGTGGACACGTCTGACGTCTTTGTGCGTCTGTCTCTGCAGGCATGTTGCTGGTGTACGTCATCATACCCACAATCCCCCTGCTGCTGCTCATCCTGGTGGCTTCTGGGACATGTTGTTTTCAATTGCTCAGCAGAAGGTACGACTGAACTACAGAAACTACAAATCCCAGCAGCCTTTTGTTTATTTATTTCAATGCTTATTTAAAAGGGACACAGCATTTTAACATGAACATTAGCATAAAATGTAAATGCACTGATCATGTACATCCGTAGTCCCTCGGCAGCAAACAGAGAATACAAATAAATAAACAATAATAATAATTAAATACATAAATAAAAGAAAAACAATACATTTAATACAGAGGACAAAAGTGCAGTAACAGTGATGCACGCACTAAACTGCTTTTGCTCTTATTACAAAAAAGACAATATTCCTCCTGAGCTGTTTCCATGTCCAGTGAGCATGAACATCCACTGACATTTAAATGCAGCCGTGCACGCTCTGATTAACGTGCACTAACATGTCCTTTATCACGTCAGAATACGGAAAAGCAGAACAGCTGGAGCTTCTTGTTGTTTGGCTTCTTTGCATCAGAATGATATTTGGACTCTTGAAAAGCTCACAGGTCTAAAAACCTGCTGATATCAGAGATATGGTGTCTGACAGCAGCTGTGGTTTTCCCTCAGTGTGGGATTTGTTTTTCGTAATCTCTACCTCACAGCTTTGAAAACTGTTGATCAGCTGTTTTGAGTGCGACGTCTCCATGACAACACACAGAGCCAACTGTAAACAGGCGAGAGGCCAAGTGATGCAAACTGCAGTAAAAACCAGCTGAGACCAACATTCAGAATGTGCTAATCCTACGTCCAAATATAAAAAAGCTAAATTCTAAAAACGGCGTCATTATTACTGAAACAGGAAGTGCTGTTTGTATGATCGTCTTCATGTTCGGATTAACATGTGAATACTGATGATCATGTGACTGCAGCCAGTGAGAAATCTGCTTATTCTGTGACTTCTCTTCCTGCTGATGGTGCAGTGTGTGTGTGTGTGTGTGTCTCTGTGTGTGTGTGTGTGTGTGTGTGTGTGTGTGTCTGTGTGTGTGTGTGTGTGTGTGTGTGTGTGCTT
>NW_024627933.1:0-2600 GCF_008729295.1 Plectropomus leopardus | reverse complement strand
CTCGTCTCGTCTTGTCTCTAACCGCCCGTCTGTCCTCAGTGTTTTCCAGAGAAGGTGGACATCAGTGCTGCTCTGGATCTGATGCTGCAGGTAAAACACACCTTTCTTTGTGTTGCTGCTCTACACCTGAACGTGTCAGAGACTGTTTAACCCTTTGAAACCCGGAGAAGCGTCACTTTTCTTGAGCTACATTCAGACGTCTTTCACAAGTATCCAAACCTTTGAGTCGTGGGTGCATTTTTTTAATTTCTTCTGAAAAAAAAAAGGATAAAAAAGGCAAATGACCAAACTTGGCTAGCAATGTGACAGAAACTGCAAAAAATCAGCAGATTTAGAATAAAAACAAAACAAAACAACAAAAACTAGGGAAATATGTCCCGTCAGCTTTATTTATATCACCGTAACTATATTTGTTAAATTATTTAGCAGAATTATTATATTTTAAGCACTTTTTTCCAGGTCTTTTTTGTCTTTCCCTTACTTTTCAAAACCTTTTTCTTTTTTTATTGTTTGTAAATTATCAAAAAACTTTCTTGTACTTTTTACTAATTTCTGGCTATTTTTGGGATCATTTCTTCTTAAGTTGCTCATCGCCTTCCTCCTGTGTTCTGCACAGAAATCAAACTAACTTGTTCAGGTTTTAAAGGGTTAACTCTGAGCAAATTGGTTTGAGTTATAAAAGTAAATGTCAAAAAGGCAATGAGCCAGCTGGTGCGAAATGTAGAAAATGAGATTAAAAAAATACAATTATATAATTTATTTTGAAGGCTAGGAAGGAATATCCAGAAAACTACAATCTTAATTATCATAATAATGTTACAGAATAATTATTTTTAAGTTATTCATTCAGTTAATTATTTTCAGCAAATTTTATTTCTTTTTCTTTTGCTTTTAAATTAATTTCTTGCTCATTTTCGGGCTCATTTCTCTGCTCATTTACTCTTTGAGTCAAGTCTGTTTGCTTCAGGTTTCACAGGGTTAAGCTGTAGGAACGTCCATTAATATCATTGTTCTTAGACTTTTTCTTTCAGCTTTTTTGTATAATTTGAAAAAATGTCCAATAGTTATGATGGTTTGGAAAAGGGTCCAGTTGATATTAACTTGAACGTTGTGTTTGTTGACGTCGTCTCTGCCGTCTCACAGTGCGCCTCCACAGAAATCACCTGCGAATCCGGAGCCGCCATGGCCGCCTCGTTAGCCAACGGCGGCCTCTGCCCGCTGTCAGGTGACCAGGTGCTGTCGCCGGCGGCAACGCGGAGCATGCTGTCCATGATGCAGGTGGCGGGAATGAAGGATTACTCCACCACCTTCCACTACAAGGTCCCGCCTCCCGCCGCCATCAGTTAAACACCTACACGAGTGATGACCTCACAGCTGCTCTGAGCCAATCAGCAGGAAACATTTAGGGTTCAGATGTTAAACTTTAGAGAGTCGGGTTTTTACTGAGCAGGGCCGTTTCCAGGATTTGAGCATGTTGGAGGCTTATCCCGCCCCTCTGTAGAAAAAACAAAAACAATTTATTTCTCTTTTAAAATGTTTGATGATTTAAAAAAAATCAAAATTAAAACTTTTGATAATAATAAAAAAAATTGGGCAATTTTAATTATTTATTGTAAATTTTGGGTCATTTTTAAAGAAAACATGCCTCCAAACCAGCAGGACCACCAAAATAAAAATCCCTGAAAAGACATCAGAAACTAAAAGACAGAAAAAGAAATCAGATTTTTTCAATGCTGGACTGTTGTTTTGTAATTGAGTATTTTTACCACGTGGTTGTAGTACTTTAAGAAGAGAATAGGATCTGAATACCTCCTCTAAATCTGATGGTGTATGGTGAATATTTGTTAAATCTGTTTTGCTGTGTCAGTCTGAGTCACAGCTGCTGCAGGTTTAGTCTGTAAGTTCAGTCGTCACCTGTGATTTCTGTACGTGTCGTATATTTTCATGTTGGTCTGTTTCTGGTTGCAGACGTCGGTCCCGGCCGTGTCCAGCAGCCACGGCTCCCTGCTGGCGGTGGTTCCTGGTGTTTTGGGTCTGGTGGCGCTCTCTCCGGAGACGGACGCCTGCGGGAACCCGTGGAGGGCCGTCCACTTCTGCCAGGTAACCCCGCCCCTCCGATCGCTGCTGAAATGATTTTATTCCATTCAGACCTTTAATGGTACTCACTCAAAACTGTGCTAACGTTTAAAGCAGAGATACTCAACCTACGGCCCGTGGGCCAAATCTGGGCCTGACAGGGTTCTGAGTGGCCGCTCAGCCATTTTCTAATTCACATGAAAAATGAGTGAGTCAACGTTTAAAATCTGAGAAACATCCTGAAAACCTAAAAATGTCCTTATATCCTACATATGTCCAAAAATCCTTGAAACATCCTACAATCCCAGAAATGTCCTAAAAGAAATCCTAAAATTGTCATGAAATCCTAGAAACATCCTGAATTCTGAAAAAAATCCTAAAATCCCAGAAATATACAAACAATAATCCTGGAGGAAACATTCCAAAACCCCGAACGTCCTAAAATCCCAGAGCCATGTGTGAGGCTGCTACGACTGACCCCTGGTCTCCTGTCATTGTGCAGAGTGACCCCTGGTCTCCTGTCA
>NW_024627932.1:0-5095 GCF_008729295.1 Plectropomus leopardus | reverse complement strand
GCAGCAGAAAGAGGGAAAACAGCGGAGGGGATGTGACAGATGAATACAGGATGTGTTAGTGTCAGCATGACTATCGTTTGGTATTATTAGGATCAGAGGAAGCCGAGGATGTTATTAGAGGGAGAAAGATAAGAGCCAAATAGAGAGAGGGAGCGACAGGATGTGAAACACTGAAACAGATGAAATCAAACAGGAGAGCAGGTCACAGGTGCTGTGTGGAAGGTCAGCGCAGCGATTATGTAAAAAGAAACTCGGCAAATAAACTTTAAAATGCACAAAAAAGAGAAGGGTCAGTGTACTTTTTGGTTTTTGAATTTTCCTTTCAGTAAAAAAAAGAAAAAAACAGAATATAAAGGCCATTTAATTTTCTTTGTCTACTATCAAAAAAAAAAGTTTAATGCTTGGCTGACCTATATATAATAAAGTCAAAAGCAAAAAATAAATAAATAACAATAAGTTAGGTCTTCACTCTTCACTTCTTTATTGAGCAATGTTTTTATTTATTTATTTGTTTGTTTATTTTTACCCATGACAACTTCAGTTTTCAGAAAATATTTTCTTGCTTTTTTATTTTATTTTTTTATGGGAATGAAAGAAAGTTGACATGTAGTTTCTGTATATTCCTTGATGACCCCAAGAATAAATAATGTCTAATTTTTCATTTTTGGATTTTGAAGTGAAAATCAAATACCTACCTATTTATTATTTATTATTTTTCTATTTCTGAAAAGAAAATTCAAAAACCAAAAAGTTCATTGACCAAGAAGGAGGAGAAAGTGTCAGTGAGAGGTCGATAAAGCGAGGAGGAGCGTTAGGTTTGGACAGGAGAGGAAGCGTTCCCATAATTCACCGTTTTCATGTCGGATTGATCATGTCAGCCGCAGGATTACCTCACTTCCTGCTGCTCAGTGTCAACACTGCAGAAAGCCCTGGAGAGCAGACAGGAAGGGCTTCCAGTTCAGAGGTCAGCGGGTCACAGAAAACACTCTCACTAGAAACACGAAACGAGATGTTTCAGAAACCTTCTGAAAACGTCCTGCAGCTCCGAGCCAAAACGTGTCTCTCCAGCTTTCAGGCTGAAGTTCAGAAATCTGCAACACGACTTCTGCGTCGATCCAAAACTGATCCACGACTCAAACGTGAGCCGATTCAAATTTCTGCAACAAAACTCAAGTGCAAAGGTCAGCGCAGAGAATGCGATAAAACTGCCGTTCGGACAAACGATGTGCTGCGAGTGAAGCAACCCAACCGCCAGAAAAACTGCAAACAGCAGATATCTTACCTGTGCACGTTATTATATAGCAGATATGTTCACGTTTCTTTACATTCAACATTATGATTAACGCTGGTGACAAAAACCACTTAATTATGTTTAGGAAAAGATCGTGTTTGAGCAAAAGTACCCCCTTTTTTTGGCACTATCTTTGCAATTTCTTTGGATTTCTTTAGATCTGTCGGCAGGAAATGCAGCAGTTTCTCGGTAAAGAAACAGTCACTTTTTTTGACACTAACTCTGCTGGAAACTCAGAAATGTCTCAGTAAAAACAAATTTAAATTTTTATTGGATTTATGTAGCATTATTACAAAGTTATCCTTTAAAAAAGAGACGAAATGTCCAGAGAACTATATTTATAATTATATTAATCTCATATTTAAAATTAAGTCACAGAAAAATAGTATAATAAAATACAGTCATTTTCTAAAGTCTTTTTTTCTTATTTTCAGGTAATTTTCTTGTAACATTTTTACCAATTTTTCTGCAAATTTTTGGGCCATGTCTTGTTCAGTTGCTCCCCGTGTTTGTGACAGAAAAAGCAGTTAATAGTTGAATTTTACATGAACCAGCCTGCAACCATCCTGACATCTGGTGGTGCTGAAGGGAACTGGACGCTGTTTATGACCTCATTTACAGAGCTCAATGTGGCCACTAATGAGCCATCCTCCGCTGTGTGCTTTTTCAGGTTCATTTGCTCAGGTTTTAAAGGGTTAAAGGACCTGATGTTTTCAATTTGACTGCCGTGCAATTTAATAACAATAGCGGATAAATTATGATTATCTCTGCAACTTAAGGGATTTTCAAAAACCCTCAAGGATTCAGGGGGGATTTATTGTTACACGCAGCTGACACTAAAAAATTCATAAATGCACAACGATAAAAAAAATAATTAAGAAAAAGCTCATATACACATTAGGAAAATCTGTAAAATCTGCATAATTTTAGTAAAACTGTTTGTGAATGTATGTGAGACTTTTGAATTTATTAAGGCTTTAAATATAAGTACTCCTTTATAAGTTTTCTCTTGATTTTCACCTCTCAAATGACACAAAAATGCACTCAAATGTGCAAGAATACGTGCTGCATTCAGGCTGAGTTTCCTGCTCAGTGATATGAAGGTTGGTGCATGTTGACTCATCGTTAAAACACTGAATCTAAAACAGAGTTTATTTTGTAAAAATGAGTTTTTAAATGAAGAGTTGCTGTCAGAGTCGGTCTCCTCTCAGCTCCTCCTGAAGCGCTGAAGGATCGGCCAGATGGTGTCAACCGCTTTGTAGATTTTAGCTTCGTCTTTAGTTCCTGGAATTCAACACAAAATCCCAAATGTAAAACTTTATGAACTTTCCAAAACTTTCCATGTTAGGGCACCGGTTCAGGAGCAGGGTCCAGATCTGCCCTCAGTCAGCAGTTCAAGAGTCACACATGAGATAAATTACCACAATTTTATGTCTCAAAATAAATATAAAATGTTGGTTTAGAACACAAATAAATAAAAAACGATATTGAAAGAATGAACAGAAACTGCACTAGACACTTCCTAAAATTATTAATTATTAATTATTAAATCCTAAAAAATGTCCTTAAATCCTAAAAAATGTCCTTAAATCCAAGAATCGTCCTAAAATCCTAGATACGATATAAAGTCCTAAAATCTTCAAAATGTGCTAAAATACTATAAATGTCCTAAAAATCCTAAAAACAGGCAAAAATCCTAGAAAAATCCATAAATCCGAGAAATGTCCTAAAATCCTCAAGATGTGCTAAAATCCTAGAAACTTCCTGAAATAAAAATAAAACTTCCTTAAATCCTACAAATGTCCTAAAATTCTAGAAATACGAAAAACACGTTGGCTTAAACATAAATAAATAAAACATACTGTAAGAATAAATAGAAAAAGCCCTTCAAAATAAAAACTCTCTGCCAAAAATGTACTGGACTTCAAAATAATATACTGACAGGAATAAACAGATTCTCTGAGTGTGTCTACACACACACACACACACACACACACACACACACACACACACACACACACACACACACACACACACACACACACACACACACACACACTCTCAGGTCAGTTACCGGTCAGCGAGATCTTCCCACTCTGAGCGATGACGACGGTGATGTCGGGGATTCCTCTGAAGAAGACGCCAGCAGGAAACATCTCTGGTTCATAACTGTGAAGAGTTGAAATCACACAGAAGCCGCCGGAGCACCAGCATGTGAGCGAAAACAGCGAAAACAAAACTCAAGCTTCAGGTTCGCTGATTTCAAACTGGACTAAACACAACAGGAGAACATTTCTTCCTTTAAAGAGAATAAATTCTGCAGTGATGCTCAACTCACAGCCTGAGACCCAAATCTGGCCCCTGACAGGCTGCCGTCTGGCCCCCAAGCTTTTTCTGATTCACAGTAAAAATAAAAAGATTCACAATAACAATTGTTTTTTGTACTTTTAGTCTCTATAAGCTGTCAAAGAGCACAAAACAGCATGTCCTAAAATCCTAAAAACAAACTAAAATCCAAAAAATGTCCTGAAACTGCAGAAATGTCAGAAAATTCTAGAAATGTCCAAAAATCTGAGAAACGCCCTGAAATCCTACAAACCTCCTAAAACTTAGCAATGTCCATAAATCCAATAAATGTCCCAAAACCCTACAAGTGTCCTAAAAATCCTAGAAATGTCCTAAAATTCTAGATATGTCCTAACATCTCAGAAATGTCCTAAAACCTTTGAAACATCCTAAAATCTTAGAAACGTCCTAACATTTTAGAGACAGGTGTGGGGCTGCTGGGACTGGCCCCTGGCCTCCTGTCATTTTGCAAAAGTGGCCCCCACTCAAAGAAATGGCCCCTCAAAAAACATTGGACCTCTTGACTGTAGGACATGTGCAGGACTCATCGAGAGGACCGGCTCCATTCACACTGAAGCCTCTGGGGGACATGTGTCCTCTGTGTCCTGACCTGCAGGACTGATGGGAGGCCAGCTCCATCAGATTGACGGGGAAGGTCTCACAATAGGCGAAGATGTTGTGGATCTTAAAGTTCAGGAAGCGGACGGGGAAGCCCAGTTTCTGCACCTTGCGGGCGAACTTCCTGGCCGCCTGCCGGGACTGCTGCGCACTGCAGAAACACACGGAGGGAGCGTCACGGCGGACACCGTCTGACTGTTATCAGAGACAAGTTGAGGACACGGACAGGCAGTCGGACCTGGTGGCTCCTGTGCAGACCAGCTTTCCAGAGCTGTAGATCAGCGCGGTGGTTCGCGGCTCACGGATCCTCATGATGAGCGGATTAAATTTCTGAAACAGGAGACAGAACAGGCTGCTTCACACAGAGCCGTAGACCTCACTTTGGACCAAGTCCACACAGTTTAAATTGTCCTCTGAAGGCCCAGAAACGCCAAACCCACATCAGAAAACCCGCTGCAATCAGAGCCAGCTGCTGCAAGTGGAGGATCCCCGACAGAGGACCCAGCTAACCCCCGAATGTCCTAAAATCATACAAATGTCCCCAAATTATAGATGCATCCCAAAATATGAGAAATGTCCTAAAATGTGAGAAATGTCCTATAATCCTAGAAACGTCCCAAAATCCTAGACATCCTAAAATCCTGGAAATGAAAGGTTTTAAAATATGAGAAATGTCCTCAAATCCTGGAAACATCCTAAAATCTGAGAAACCATCTAAAATCCTAACTGTCCTAAAATATGAGAAACACCCAAAAACTGCAGCTGACCTCCAACACGCACACAGGTGTTTACAGGTGAGTCTACCTTGGGTTTGTACTCCACGTTCCACAAATTATTTGC
>NW_024627931.1:0-2901 GCF_008729295.1 Plectropomus leopardus | reverse complement strand
GATAATACTTTAAAGTCAACATTTAGCAAAGAGATTGGTCGATATGATGAGCACAAAAGCGGATCTTTATCTTTCTTTGCCAGTAGGGAGATTGAGGCTTGTCTCAGCGTCATAGGGAGAGTCCCCAGTGAGAGTGCTTCCTTAAACATTGCTTGAAGTGTTGGTGCTAATTGCAGGGCAAACTTTTTTATAAAATTCACATGTAAACCCGTCAGGGCCAGGTGATTTGTTATTTTGCATAGATTTTATAGCCGTGACAATTTCGGAAATTGAGATGTCCGCACTCATTTGGTATTTTGGTCCTCAGATACAGCAAGGAGAGTAGGCTTCTGCATTTTTGTGTTGCCCGCTCTCCATGACACCACTGCTGATGCAAAGAGTTTAGAACTCTTTAGAACTCTCTCTCTCTCTCTCTCTCTCTCTCTCTATTTAAAATTTGGAACAAAATTAGATCAAATGGTAAAACTGGGCAGCGCTGACTGAACATAAATCAAGATTATGTTATGCACAAAGGTATTTCACCCCTTCAAGATATTAATGGGGCAAATAGTATTCTCAGTTTTCAAGAACTGATCTCTCAATATAATGTTGATAAACATTCTCTTTTTTTTTTTTACTGTAGAATAAGGTCAGCCTGTAAAGCCTACACAGTTCCCTGGGGGTCAGTGGCAGTTCTAGTCCAATCTTACTGGGGAGGCCAGGCTGGGGCCAAGGGTTTTGTCAAAGGGACACATTCCACCCAGGCAAAAGAGACAAAGACAAGCGTTCAAGCAGTGAAAATCTTTAGTTTAAATGATAATAAAGTACAGTAACAGTATTCCAGTTACAGTTAAGCCTTGTTTGAATATGTTAGTTATAATTTTCTACAATACTGCAAAAAAAATAAAAATTAAAAACACAAAATAAAACTTCTTGTTGGCTTCAGCATTTTTAGTTCAGTATAAGGTACAATAACAACAAAAATACCATTATTGGTATTTGTCTCAGTAACAATACGGAAAATGAAAACAAAATAAAACAATAAGAGCATCAGCTAAAGCCTTTATGCTATGCTAAGTGCATAGCAGTGTATGCACTAAGCTTGGGTGCTATCACAGTATTACAGTGTACAGTGTAGAATTTGTAAATTCAAAGGTATGATTGCATTTGATGACATATGTGCAAGTGCTCCTCTTTCTGCCTGTTCCACAAGTATAGATCAGACACTGAGCTTTGGTGGTGCGTGCTGTGCACTACATACAATGAACAATGAGTTTAATAAAAAGAGGAGTGCCTGTATTTATAAAAGTATTGAAAAACATACCTTCAGGATTTCTAAATACCCTGGTGATCAAGCCTAGTGCAAACTAAACTATTAGTAAAAATTGTTGACAGGTTCATATATTATATATTAGTCTCTTGCTTCGAAAAGGAACAAAACAATCCATTCTGACTCACAAGAATGTCTGTACACTTGAAATACAAAATAATGGGCCAATATGTTTCAATAGTATGTAACTGTTCACTAATTAATTTACCATGCTGTTATGGGTAGGTGATTTAGAATTCATGGGTAACAGTTAGCCTGTCTGAAGGTATGATGATTACATAATGCCCAGGCCTAGTATGCACCATAAAAGGGTATGTCATAACATCATGCGCTTCATCTTTCTTAATTTACAATACAACAGGAAACATCCCTCCCTTCTAACCAGTGTATAATGTGTAAAACTGACTCTGGACATTCTAGTCCTTCCAAGCAGGACCTAGTCTGGCCCAGGCCTTTTGCTGCACGTCCCCCCTCTCTCTCTCTCCGCTGTCATTCCTGTTTTTCTCAAACACTATCAAAAAAAGAAGGAATACCTAAAATATTCTTAAAACTACCAAACACATATTACACTTGAAATGACTACTCTGACCCCCTCACTCACAACCCACTGGTAATTACAAATAACAGGAAGAATTCATAGCACAATACATCACTGATTTATAGGCATATTGGGTGGAATCACTGATGTTTCTCTTTAGAAAATCACAAAGCCCTGACTCACATATTTCACTTTCACTGGTTAACTCACTAAAACAACATCTGCACTAAAATGACCTAACAAAGTCATAGAAAGCTTCACTTTGCTGGGTAATTCCTGTGATGTTACTGATGACAGCTCAAGTGACCTGCTTTCCTTAACACCATGACATCAGCTCTGCACAGAGACCTGTACCCATGTAATACTAGTTTCCTCATACTGTATTAACATCTACATGTAGTCACCAAAATCATTGCTTGAGTACTGAAGTGTCAACCAAATACTACCTGCACAGTGAGTAACAAAAAGTTCACCCAAAAATGAAAATTCAGTCATTACTCACCCTCATACCAATGGAAAGTTAAGTTGTAGTCCACAAAACACTGCCGGACGGCATTGTATTCAAATCCTAAATAATTGAGCCACGCAAATCGCTAAAAAAATACATAATAAAAACATAAAGTGTCTCCATACTGCTTGTCCGAAGTAATCCGAGTGTCCTGAAGGCCCAACATGCCAAGTTATCTTTAAAAACGTCACTGGCGTCGTGTAGCACAGGAGTTCAAAATCCATCAAAGAGACTTGTAGCTTGCTGCTAACTTTGAGACTCCTTTGTCATTGCGTTCCATGGATCTATTGTAAATCGGGTGCGCACAGGTGGCTTCCAGGTAAGTGCAGATACCACGCCACGAGCTCTCATTGGTCTTGTGCAAGCGCACATACGTGAACGTGGCACCCACGCTAGGAGCTACAGGCTACCAGAGACATAAATATGTATACATCACATGACTATGTTGGCTAATTAATACAGACTAATGTGGACAATCATTCAAACAAAAAAGAAAGAAAGAAAGAAAGCAAGTCAGGTGTCCACACCTTCTTTGATATCACACAC
>NW_024627930.1:0-3777 GCF_008729295.1 Plectropomus leopardus | reverse complement strand
ACAGGTTTTACCGAAGTGAGAAAAAGCTGTACAAATTACTGTGACTTAGAAATTTAACTGATTATTTTAATGGTTTGGGTTTTTTTTGGTGTCTCCTCTCTATTTCGATGCAAACGTTGCCATAATTTATTAATTGTTACATTTGTTTGCTAAACAGTTAATTGCTCTTTTTCTGACAAAGAAGTAGTAGTAATAGTAGAGGATAAAATATAACATATCAATCAAAACAAAACCCCTGACATGTAGTTTACCTTTGATACAATGCTCATTACTGATGCCATCCCTAAATCTCCTCCCCCGATAACTGAAACTTTGTAGTTTGGTCGATCATGCCTGCTTCCACCTAAAATAGACATGAGTTAAGAGAACAATAGCACACAATTATCTGATTATCGATCATCAACAGCAAAGCTACATACCGACTGAAGTACCATCATTGATCTGTAGATTTGAAACAAAAGCCAGGAGCTCATGGGGGTCTTTATTGTCTGCTGTGGTCTTCGAGGACAGCGGAGGATCCTCCTCAAACTTGACAATCATCTCTTTCAGAAGACCCACCACAGATGACTTAGGCTGTTACAGAGGAAAAAATAAATAAATGAATAACACACTGAAGCAAGAATGATGAGTACACTTAAGAAACTCTTTAATGCAATTTTAAATTTCACCCATAAAGTATAAAATCTTACATAATCCCAGTTGTGCAGGCTCGGCAGGTGGATCCGTCCTCCTCCATCAACATGCTTGCCCTCTCTGATGACCATGTTAGGGGTCGGTCTCAGGAGGCATATGGGAGGTGTGAAGGGGAATGAGTCCAACAGCCATAGCTGAACGGGGAAGTTGTAGGAGCGGCCTTAAGATAGAGAAGCTGGCGTCAGTACGTAATCATAAAATCACTCACATGATCAGTCATTTTCTCCCAGTCTGAGTTTTTGGACATTTCTGGTATCAGAGGTCAGCCTTACCTCCATACTGGACGGGGATGTTCCCGATTAGTTTCAAGAGGTCTTTTTGGGTGCTGTCACTAAATGCTGAAATTGAACAACAGTAGCAAGTCATCAGCAACAAAAGGGATGTGATGTATGTAGAGGTGTACAAAAGATGAATGAAGAAATACTTACTGTATGTGCCCGTGACTGGTTTCATCCCGGGGTAAATCCGATGGATTTTCTGCAGCTCCTCAATTGCAACATCATGGAATTTGTACTAATGTACGGGAAGAAAAAGACATGTAAATACTGTACAAATGTCTGCATATGAAGGGTGGGAAAAACAATAGTACAGTATAGTATTGTTATATTTTTACGTGCCAATATCATGTCATTACATTGATACCAAGTATTGAGTTTTTTCTTATATAAATTATTAATAATACAAATAAAATATTAAACTTATGGTAGCATGCTAGAATAACAAAATACATTTAATCCACAAAACAGATAGATTTTGCTGCAATAACAATGACTGAACTTGGATAAACACAGTGGGATGCCAATATCCGATATGTTGATATATAACAACTAATTTGGCCAATAATCGATACTGATATATACAATTTTTCCCTACATAATTTAAGTGATCATCAAGTCTCGCTTTTACTGTGTTTTTTTCTTATGTAATCCCCTGGTAATCACCAACATTTTGATTAGTAAGTGTAATTTATTACATACCTACACATTATTACAAACATTTTTTCTCAGAATTGTAACTGTTGAGTTACATTTATTTTGTCATTTCATTACTGTAACTAGTTACATGTAACTTAGTTAATCTCCAACACTGATGATTCATTGTCATTACTATTAATGTTTTCAGTTTCCTTTGACTTCAACATCAAAATGAAGATTCATCAATCAGCCAAGGCTCAGTAATAATACACAATCACAGTCGTGAGGGGTTCAGTAGATCATTCAGGACTTTATTATGTTGCTTCTCATCACACATTCAGGAGAGCTGCCCTGGACACTGCTTAGACACCAAGACTAACCAGCAACAGCGAAAGTACATGTTTTGTTTTGGCACATGGCTGCTTTTCAGTGGTAAAGCTGACAGAGAGGCTAAAAAAATAGCTTTCAATGGCTAACCTTCAGTCAATTCAGTACCTTCCTCCGGCTGTAAGTTTATGAAGCACTGAGGGGCAAACGGCCCATGGCAGTGATTTTGAGTTAATCGCAGCCATTCATCACTCGGTTTGTTTTGAAAAAAATGCCTGCTAGAAGCTGGTTTCGTCTTATGTTATGTCATACTTCCTTGTTGTTTCTCCAGGACATGACTAGTAACAGAGCTGGTTCAGCCAGTTGGTGAGGGCTGGCACCAGCATACATGGACTAGCCTGCTATGCTAACCGGCATTGACACGTAAACAGTTTAAATATAAAACACTTTTCGAAGCTGGTCAATCGGTACATGACTAACCTTGGAGAGGATCCGCTGTATTTTCTCTGAGCTGAGTTCCATCTATTGAAGTACAACACAAAAAAATCACGTCTCTCTGTGGTTTTACCCTCCAGTAGGCTGACTTCAACTTTAGCTGTGAAAATAAACTTCCGCAAACTTTCAGGAGTAGCTAAGCGCAACGAAAGACCCCTCCTACTTGATGCATCATCTACGGCAAGCCAAGAAGGGAGAAAAGGCTTTAAAGCGGATGCTGTTCCACACAAGCTCGAGCAGGAATACTCAATTTGACAGGAGGCCAGGGGCCAGTCGCAGCCACCCTATACACGTTTAAATGTTAGGACATTTTAATTTTAGCACATTAGGAACTTGGTGAGGAACTGTGTCGGGGGTTGCAGGGATTCTCCACTGGCACTTTTTTTTTGATAAACAAGCTCTATTTTGATGCTGTTTTATGCACTCTGACACCTTATGTATACTAAAAGTACAAAAACAATTTTAAGGTTAGATTTGGCCTGCAGGCCGTAAATTGAGTATCACTGCTCTATGGCTACAAACATCAACGATCATTTAAAAAAAAAAAGAAAAACCTAATATATTGCGCAATATATAGCGAATAGGTAGCATGTAGTTAGGACTTTCCATGCTCTGTATATATTACCAAGATTGTCATAATATTTGATGTAAAACAATTAAATAAAACCCTTAAATAACTAATTTCTTAAATTCCTGTTAGGAGAAACACACAGCACATCAAGGGGTTATGTTTTCTGTATGTTCAATTGCATTTACAATCAGTTTGCTTGGAAAAATATGCAACAACTTCTGCTGAAAAATAGCATTTTATCAACACTTGACATTGTATGTCATAGTCTAAAAAAATCACACTCTTCCATATTTATAGTTCTCTTTGCAGCTCAGTTCCTCTTAAGAAATATGGGCTGTTGACAGTGTAAACCCTGCACTCAGTGGGGGAAATAAATAATATAACAGGGGAAATGTGAGAAGTTTTCGTCAACTAATGCCTGAATGATTTGTGCATATTCTGTCTTAGACTTTTGTCAAGTTGACTTCAAGTTCATCTCTTTTTCTCTGGAGCCAACATGTGTCACTTCACTCAGTTTTAGTCCAAACATAAGGAGAGAGGCAAAAAAAAAAGTAACAGAGGCCAATGTGGACACAGTCACTGGGCTTCATGTGTTAAGATGGCAGACCCCGTGGCCCACCTTTCAGGAGACATAGGTGTTATTCAGCTCAATAACAATGTTTATTTCAGTTCTTTTTTGTCCTCTTGGCATTTTTCCTTCGAAACTCCTCTTCTTCTCTTCTCTCCTCCTCCAGGTCTTCCTGCACAGCCATTTTCAGGCTAAAGTAGCAAAACACA
>NW_024627929.1:0-1699 GCF_008729295.1 Plectropomus leopardus | reverse complement strand
CACACACACACACACACACACACACACACACACACACACACACACAAACACACACGTGAAACTGAAGCAGCTCAGAGCTTCTTTACTCTGGTTAAATGTCGCTTTTCGTTGCATCAGAAAAAGATTTTGGATTAAATGTAATGTTGAGTATCAACCTCCAGCGCAGTGATACACAATTTACAGCCGGGAGGCCGAATCTGGGCCCCGACAGGGTGCCAGGTGGCCCCCCAACCATAAAAAAATTCACAATGAAAATACAATGATTTACATTGGGAATTGTTTTTGTACTTTTAGTCTGCATAAGGTGTCAGAGTGCATAAAACAACAGCAAAATAGAAAAAGAATTTAATATACCCTATTTCTGACATGAAACAAAAACCTAACAAAAATAACAGTGTGCATGTAAGAAAGATTACCAATAAGCAACAATGACCCAAAATCCTAGAAACAGGTTAAAATCCTAGCAATGTCCTAAAATCCAAAAAAAAAATGGCTTCAACTCATAGTCTCATCCATCAATCTGCAATACCTAAAATCCTGAAAACATCCTAAAATCCTGGAAAATATCATACATTCTAGACATATCCTAAAATCATGGGGACATTCTGAAATCCTAGAAATGCCCTAAAATCCTAAAAAACATGAATAGGGTCTTTTTTTTTGCAAAATCGCTTTTAAACATAAACTATAAGTCGATTCATGGACATTAATCCAATCACTTTAAAAGGCCGGACTACAAAGACTAGAAAGACAAGAAAGACTAGAAAGACTAGAAAGACTACAAAGACTAGAAAGCTGCTTTACAAATCCAAGTCCATTTACCAGCTGATCCAACATGATTAAAGTCCTGCTGATGGTGCTGCGACTCTGAGGAGGAGGGGTAAGATATCTGGTTGAAAGGGTTAAAAAAACTCATCCCATGCATCTGACCCTAATGTACATGAACACACACACACACACACACACACACACACACACAGTGCGTTACAGAACACTCTGATCAAGTACAACACTGTCGAGCAAATATCTCCTGACCTGCTCACTGACCCTCACACACTAATGTCTGCAGCGGTGGTCTCAACATGACTTCAAGTGTGTGTGTGTGTGTGTGTGTGTGTGTGTGTGTGTGTGTGTGTGTGTGTCTCACTCACACACACTCACACACACACCAACACACAAACACACTTGATGTCCTGCGCCCCTGAAGAGGCCTCCTGGCTGTACTGTGCTGCTGTCTGCCACTTTTAATGGTCTCTGCCGGGCTGGACTGGACGACGCTCGGCCGCGCTGATGGAGAAACATCCACGAAAACCTCGTATCTGACAACTCTCTGCAGCACGACTCTATTTTTTTGTCCGAGCGACTTGTTCTTTTGGGTTCCTCCTGTGGGATTTTAGGGATCTAATCAACTCGAGTTTTGTCTGTTTTTTGCAGTCTGGCAGCAGACGGTGGGAAGCTTTGAAGAAAGGGAAAGTTGCAGCTTTAGCTTAAAGTTCAGTGTAATTAAAGAGCTTTTAAAGGAGCATTTCACAGATTAGAGGGTTCTCACAAAGCCTTAGCTTAAACAGGGCTAATAAACATTTTTACCAATAAATGTCCATGACTTTTCCATGTTTTCAAAACCATACACTCTACGAAATAAGCTTTGATACTCCTTATTTTTTCTTTTTTCATTGCAGGTTTTTTAAAGATATTTTTT
>NW_024627928.1:0-3088 GCF_008729295.1 Plectropomus leopardus | reverse complement strand
TATATAACTAATGGAAAAGAAGCTTTAGAAAAGTTTTTGAATTTTTTGTTACAAAGTGACACGTATTGTTGATGTCAGTTTAGGAAACGTGTCTGACTCTTTTCGCCGTCTGCACCTGCGTGATAAACGACCTTCAGCTCGCCGACTCTGGAGGTTTGACGTGTTTTCTCTCTGCGGTGACGGAGCTGTGAAAGTGAGATTCTCGCTGTCTTTTGGTCTCACTTCTCGCTGTGCGGCTTCCTCCGAGTGTCTCCGAGCGCTGCAGTCTGGTGTCGCAGTCATCAGGTGTGACGCGCTCCTTCGGTTTAAAATCTGTGACTCTGTGGCGTGCATCGGGCCGCCGCCGCCGTCCCCAAACACACCACACCAATAAAAGCATTTTGTTTTACGAGGCGCTGCAGTTTAACGACTCTCTGTCTGTCTGTGTGTCCCTGCAGCTGTCCTGCATGTGGGAGGACGTCCGGTGGCTGAGACAGAGTATGTCAGTGTCTATGTCGTCGTCCTCCACCCTGCAGGCGCGCCACAAGATGCTCACCGCCGCCGGCCAGCTGCAGGTCAGCACCCACAAAACGCCAAGACGTGCAGCTGAACGTCAAATCAGCTGCTAAAACAATCTAACGTCTTCGTCCTGCAGAACCTCCTGGGGACCCACAACCTCGGCCGCGTCCACTACGAGCCCATCAAGGATCGCCACGGCAACGTGCTGCTGGTGACCATCCGCGACACGGAGAGCCAGCACTCGCTGTTCAGCGGGAAGTGGATGCAGGTGACCAAACTGCAGAGCCAGAGGAAGTCGCTGTCCACGCCGGAGGAGCCGTACGCCCTCGACGTCCTCATCATCACCATCCAGGTGAGGAAGAGTCGCTCCTCTGAACGTGCGGGCGTGATGATATCATCACCACCTTCAGTGACAGGAAATATTTTCATTTTAATTGAGACATTTGTCTGATTTTGTTGTTCTGATTTGTTTTCAGTTGAGCTTCAGCTGAACCTCCGGATGCATTTAACCCTTTAGGGCCCACTTTAATATCTCACACTCGTATCACTCTGCGCACAAAATGCACTTTTCAAAATTAAGCTTAAAAAGTACATTTGTGGCATATGGAGAATATTCACGCGATTTCCACTGTGTGCACTGTCACAATCTTGCACGCAGTTATTTGAAAATAATTCTTTTTTGTGTGTGTTTTTTTTTCTAAACAGCGGCATCATGATGAAAACCTGGCATTTAAAGGGTTAAAATTCTTGAAATTCATCAATATTTTCTATTTATAATTAAGACTGATGTTGGTCAAAAAAATAATCTCAACAAAAGTAGAAAATCACATTAATGTACGATATTTCTTATAGCCTGTTATTGAAAAGTGCATTTTGTGTGCAGAACTGTGTGAGTGTGCAAAAATAATGTTGCTGCTAAACGCTGACATCCCCGTCTGTGATCATATATCAAAATATATACTTAGCATGCAGTGTGTTAAAAAATAATTGATTTTTTTGTGTGTATTTTTAAATCCAAGAATATAGTGGCATCATGACAAAAACCTGGCATTTAAGGGTTAAAGTTCTGAAAATGAATGAATATTTGATATTTATGATTAGGTTAAAAAATGAATTCAATGAATGTAGAAAATAATTTTAATGTATAATATTTTTAAAGGCTTGATTTTGAAAAGTGCATTTTGTGTGCCGATCAGTGTGTGTGATATTAAAGCGGGCCCTAAAGGGTTAATATCCAGTTAAAATGAGCCTCAGTCTGTAATAAAGTTATTAAATGATTTCTCAGCTGGTTTTATAAAATCACGTTTTCCCGGCAGACGAGTGATGTGTGTAAAAGACGACACAGACACTGTTGTCCTGCAGAGACAGACAGTTTTAACCATCTTTGTCTCCGTCCCGCAGGACATCTTGGCGTACCAGCGGCGCAGCACGCACCGGCTGGCCCCGGGTCTCTACCTGGGCTACCTGAAGCTCAGCAGCTCTGTGGACCAGATCAGAGTCCTGGTCTCCCAGCGGACCCCCAACATGCTCTGTCACAGCCGCGTACGGGACAACGCCAACGTCTCCAGGTACCAAAAACCAAAAACACAGCAGATGCGTAATGTTCTGAGTGAAGAGACGATAAGCGATTTCACCCTGAAGGGTCTGATTGTGATTCATGTGAAAGATAAATAAAGCTCACGGACAGCCGAAGGCGGCAGAGTGAGCGGAGAGACGATGTTCTCAGGAGGACCGGAAGAAAACGTTCAGATGATTCATGGCCGAAGGACACGATGTTCACATGTCCACGCGGCCCAGAGCATCAGGCAGGGAGACTCAACTTAAGACCCGCGGGCCAAATCAGGCCGTTGATGGGGCGACAGGGGGCGCCTCGACTTTTTTCCAATTCACAATAGAAATAAAGTGATTCACTCTGTGAATCGTTTTTGTCCTTTAAGTATCAATAAGGTGTCGGAGTGATTAAAACAGCATCAACATAGAGCCTGTTGATCCAAAAAAGAGCCAGAGGAGGATCCCCCACACCCCCGACAGAGAGACTAAATAAGACCCTAATGTCCTAAAGTCCAAGAAACGTCCTGAAAGCCCATAAATGTCATAAAATCCTGTAAATGTCTTAAAATCAGAGAAATGTCTGAAAATCTTAAAAATGTCCTAAAGTCTGAGAAACTTCCTTAAAAAGAAAAATTTTAAAAATGTAGAAGTTGTTAAAAAAAAAAGCCCAATTTTTAAAAAATAATAATAGAATTGACTTTAAAAAAAAAAAAAAACAAATAAAAAAATGGAAGAAATTAATCACTAAAAATATTTAAAGAAAAAGAAACATTTCCCGTGAGGAGAAAAATGGCAACTTTTTTTTTTTTTTTAAGAAAACATGTCTTTTTAACCCCTTTGGGCTGCGTGTTTCAATGTTTCTTTTAAAATCATCAAAAATTTTAAAAGGAAAAAACCTTGCAGACATTTTTCGCTGACAACATGCCCTCCAAACCTGCTGTGTTTTGTTGCTGCTTTTCGGACGATCGATTAAAACAATGAACGGAGGCTTTTGAATAAGCTGCTGACCTGTTTTAGTTTGAGGACTCCGGGTCCGAGC
>NW_024627927.1:0-1725 GCF_008729295.1 Plectropomus leopardus | reverse complement strand
TATTTTCTCTCTTTTTTCATTATTATTTTTATTTTATTAGCGATTTTCATTTATCCTCTGGCGGGGCCATGTTTTGTCTGTTGTATATGTAGGCCTAAGGGTTTGCATTACGTTATTTATATTTAAAACCCAATAAAAGTATTTAATTATTATTATAAATGAATATTCAGCAGTTTTCAATCACTCATTTAATCGCACCGTGTGACCCCTGTACAAAAGGTCTGCATTGGCTTACCGTCTCGTCCGGATCCGGTTTGCAGTCCGGACTTTGAGAACATCTGGTCTATAGTTTTTAGGTTTAGGCAACAGAAATACTTACTAGGCTGCGGAAAAACATGGTTTTAGTTAAAATGAGTTTTGGTTTCACAGGGGACAAGAGCAGCGTTCTTCTGAGTAAAAGTCCTGTGTATGTTTGACCCATTTGTCTTCTCCGACCTGCTTCGCTCTCTTTATAGTACGTCAGTTGTTCTGTAATAATGACGTGGATCAATGCGTCTCATATATATGCTAAAGGATGCCGTAGCGCACAGGTATCAGACGCTTAAGACCAGTGACGAAGCATCGGTATTTGATGAGTGGGTTGAATAGCTAAAAGACAAAATCAGATGGCTCTTTGACAAAATGATCAGTCCCTAATAAAAAGAAGACTTAAGTTAACCACGTCTGGTTACTTACATTCACATGGACAAGCCGAATATCTTCAAAACAACCAGCGCCAAGGATCTCAAAATTTGGCGCCAGATGGAGGAAGCACCCTCAGCGAGGGGCCGACAGTGGGACGCAGAATACATCAACCATTGGCCACTGTCCTGAAAGAGACAGAGATAGCAACAATCAGTCGGTAAACAGTCAAGACATCAATGGTTAAACTTGTTAAACTGGGAAACAAAGCAGCTGCCACTGTGTGTGTGTGTGTGTGTGTGTGTGTGTGTGTGTGTGTGTGTTAACAAAGAGACACACTCTTAACTGATATCCATTTAAAAAGTGCCGCTGATTTGCAGTCAATGATTAAACAATCCAGAGTCAGAGAGTCAGAGC
Organism: Plectropomus leopardus; assembly: GCF_008729295.1. Classification (NCBI taxonomy): domain Eukaryota; kingdom Metazoa; phylum Chordata; class Actinopteri; order Perciformes; family Serranidae; genus Plectropomus; species Plectropomus leopardus. Next base: position 687 of record NW_024627927.1, on the reverse strand, counting down.
AGTGATGGGCTGTGTGAGCTAATATTTGGATGGATTATTGATTGTCATTTTTACAGATCATTTCCTCTGAAGATGATTAATATGTCTGTTTCTCATTGTCCACAGCCTCTGCTGGTTAACCCTCGAGCTGCCTCGGCCTCAGAGGACGCAGAGGAAGACTGGTGAGCAGAGGGTTGCTGGTTTGAATCCACTGGAGGATAAATCAGAAACTGAGCTAATTAATATCAGTGCTGCACATATGTTGACATGGGGTAAGGCAGTGATACTCAACTTATGGCCCCCGATACGGTGCCAGGTGGCCCCCCAACAATTTTCTAATTCACAATAAAAATAAAGTGATTCACACTGGGAATTGTTTTTGTGCTTTCAGGGTACATATGACGCCAAAGTGCATAAAACTGCATCAAAATAGAGCATGTTTATCAAAAAAACTGACAGTGGAGGATCCACACCCGGCGATAGAGATCCTAGCTAAGCTCCAAATGTCCTATAATCCTAGAAACATCCTAAAATCCTAGAAACGTCCTACAATCCGAGAAACATCTTCAAATCCTAGACATGTTCTAAAATCCTGAAAAAGTAGTCAAATCCTAGAAATGTTCTGAAATCTAAGAAATGTCCTAAAAACTTAGAAAAACTGTAAAATCTTAGAAAAATTCTAAAATCCTCAAAAAAGTACTAGAAATG
>NW_024627926.1:0-3019 GCF_008729295.1 Plectropomus leopardus | reverse complement strand
TAAAAATACACACGCCTTAATCAGAAAATGCTAAATCTGGAAGAAAAAAAGGCCTAATTTGGTATATCTACACTGAATATGCTGTTTACATGACCCACATCAAATTCAGAATATTGTCATATTTGGAAAAAAAGCGGGATATTAGTGTGCATGCTAACATGGCCAGTGTGTTGCTGTGGAACCTGCTCAGATTTAATATCAGATAGCAGCAGCTTCAGTCTGAAATCCTCACTATCCTCTCCAGCCTTAAAGCAACAGTCAGCTGAAGTGTATCAGCTACAGTCTGCTCGCAGTCAGCTGCTGGCTGATGTTAATCTCCGTCCTGATGTGAAGAACAGATTCGGGCCGGGCTGCGTGGCGGTGCACTGACTCATCTCTTACGCTCTGAGGTACACATGAAGGTTTCCAAGCCCCTAACTAGGCTGCTACCAGAACTTCCAAAAATAACTAGCAAGAGAGTTAATCTTCCCTGCACTCTGCATCCCACCATTACACACAACATGCAGAGACCACAACTCTCATCACTAATGTAGGGTGTCGACGTAGCCCCAGACACAAGTAGGTCTCCTCCAGCCCCAAGCTAAGTGCCAGGCGGAGGGAGGAGGAGGAGGAGGAGGAAGAGGAGGAGGAGGAGGAGGAGTGTGATGAAGAGCACAACAGAGAGCAGAGGAGAAAAGAAGAGGTCTATTATCTCCACGGCTCCATTCTCCACATCAGCAGTCCAGAAATAAATGTGACCTTAAGTCCGACCACGCGTTCACAGCGGGTGCCACAGACAAGCCATTAGGGACTTGAGTCCACCCAAACGCCCCTCCGTCCTCACAGGGGGACAAATTATAGCACAAGTGTGTGTGTGGAAACACATGCAACTTTGTCCTCATATGTTTAAGAGCTGGAGGAGGAACTTGGAGGAGTGTGTGTGTCCACCGGAACCTGCACGCCGCTGCTCAATAGTTCCAATAATAGATGCATTAGCAGAGAGCCAGGCCGTGTATTCGAGGGGCCTTGTGAATTATAGACTCCATACTTTACAATCAATGGACTGCTTGGCCTCACACGCTGTTAGGCCAGCAGGGTGGGAATCGCTGAGGGACAGCTTGCACCTCTCAGTTTCTCCCACACACCTTAAAAATCCAGCTTTGCTTTTGTCTGTGCACGTGTGTGTTCCACAAAGCCTTAATCAGGAAAAGGGCAAATACTGTCATTAGCTGTTTTTACTATTCTTTAGCACTAAACATAAACACACTGTAATGATACGTTGCAAATTTTCCTATTCATAGAAGCTCTTATTACTCTCCTGCGTCAGCGTGCGAGACAATCAACTGCTCATTCCAACTCCTGAATTAATCGATATGCTCGAGCAGTACGGCAAATGCAGACATTTTGGCCTCTCACAACAGACAGATTTTTAAACAAATGCACAAAAGCTGCAACCCATAGACCAGTGATGCTCAAGTTACGGCCCGCAGGCTAAATCTGGCTCCCCAAAAGGGTGCCAGGTTGCACTCCAAACACACTTTACACATGCACACTGAATATTTTTTTTGTACTTTTAGTACACACGAGGTGACAGACAGCATAAAACAGCTTAAAAACAGAGTTTATTTATCAAAAAAGTTTCAGTGGAGGATCCCCCCGTCCCCCTGACAGAGGTCCTAACTAAGCTCCTAGAATCAAAAAAACATCCAAAAATTCTAAAAATGTTCTAAAATCCTAGAAATGTCCTAAAATCAGAGAAATGTCCTAAAATCCATGATATGTTCTAAAATCCTAGAAACATTATATAATCCAAGGTATGTTCTGAATACCTAAAAACACCCTAAAATCATAAAAAACATCCCTATCCTAAAAACATCATGATCCTAAAAACTAGAAACATCCTAAAATCCTAAAAAAAAAAAAAAAAACCATCCTAAAATCCAAGTTACATCCAAAAATCCTAACAACATCCAGTTTGTCTTTTACTTTACATTACTTTTGATTTAAATGGAGTCTGGTGGGTTTGGCAATAGCAATTTCTGGGCTGTTCTTGGTTAAACAAAAAGATTCTTACTGTTTAAGAAAAGGTCCATCCCTGAAGGGATCTTCTCCATTATGTTGTCAGACACTTACAAAAATAAACTGAGCCTGTCGGTGACAAAACAAACACTTTTACTGACGAAAACTAAACTGACGATGCAGTTTTTCCCATGGTGGTTACATTGGAGCCTGTTTTGCCACTAAATACTGGACCAGTTTCAAAAACTGTTGGTCCTATTGGTCACTTTTTAGACAAAAACATAGAAAACAAGATCTTGGTTGAAAAACACTAAATTTACCCTTTAAGCTGCAGGTTAGACCAATGAAAACTGTGTTGAACAAGGTGATAATCAAAATCTACAATGAGATATTCAAATGAAGTTATTAAGAATTGTTCTCTGAGTCATTATGCTTCCACCTAACTCTTCTTCCTCAGTGGTTTCCTACGTTTCCCAGAACAACTCTGCACAAACCCCCTCCAGAAAGGCGCCTGTACTTGTTGCTTTGGGTTACGCGAGTAGGCGGGGAGAGCACACAGCACCAGCGACAGCGAGAAAGAGAGAGGTTTTTCCAGTCCAGAAAAAGTCACGGTCTTTTAGTCAAAATGCAAAATCTGTTTTGGCTGCACTGCATTCTGGTCTATTGAGCCGACAGTAGGCGTAGAGAATTGGTATCTGTGCCTCTGTGGCGATGGATTTCTTCCTCTGAGAATGCTGGATGTCAGCGAGTCTGGAGAGGAGCTCATTGCTCTTTGATTCGGAGGGACTGAAACTAAAATGACTAAAATTACAGTAACATTACAGTGTTTCAGGGTGACTTTCAACTTCAATGACTGTGGTCTGCTGTTTCACATGGAACTCTCACACACATTTTACCAATAAATTCCTATGACTAGGAGTCAAATTTTAAGACCATACATTCTCTGAAATGACTAAGAGACTCCTTATCGTTTTGCTTTTTCATTACTATGTTAGAGTTTTTTAAACATATATCAATTTTT
>NW_024627925.1:0-1465 GCF_008729295.1 Plectropomus leopardus | reverse complement strand
ATTTAAAATACAAAAAATATAGTAAAGGACAATACAGATATACTAGGTGTTTCAGCTTATCGATACTAGACGATATATTGAGAGAGAATATAGATAATATAGAATATAGATTAAAGTGTTTCACATTCTTCAGTCTTTCTTTATAAAATGCAACTTAGAGGCAAACCACTCTTTTACTTTCACAAAGTAACATGTATGTCACTGTTGGAAGTGTTATAAAACAAAAGAGTAACTGTTTACTTCACTGTGCCACCAAACCCTTGGAGGTTCATTACCAGAGCTAAGTACAGAGGACGCATCACTCAGGAGGACTGAGAGTGACACATCTTTCCTATCAACACTTTGTAAACAAGAAGTCATTAGCCTAATGAGCAAAGTTAAAGAAGGAAATAGTAACCAAGCATCGGTAACAACAACACAATGTTCATAACAAAGTTCGCTGGGAGAAGAGATCCTCCGATGGATGATGATATAATAAGAGACAACTGATCAGACACTGGAAAACATTATTAGAAGGAAATCCCAAGGTTCATGAATTACAAAAGAACTTTTTAGCATTCAATTTCTGAGAATATTGTTCTGAGCCAGCCACATACTCTTCTACAAAACAATATACAATATTTATTATACACAATGTATAAGGTGACAAACAACAGCAAGGACATTTGAAACAATACATGAAAACAAAATGCATAGCTATGATGTAAATAAAGTGTTTCCGATAAGAGTAATGGCAAAGTTTTCCAATACAGCTTTTATTCAACACATAATTAGCTGCCCTCTGCCAGTTTTGCGCTCTGTGGTACACCCAGATTTTTCACTGTGCCCTAACAAGCTACAGTCTGCATTGGTGGACTAACTTTTACAGCCTTGAAAGTATTTTTTCAAGGCTGTAAAGGCTGAAAGAGTATTTTTTTGCACTGAAAAATACATTTATCTGAGAATTTAGATTTTGTCAGCATATATTATATATTATAAAGATTTGCTACGACACAAGATATAATGCTGTGTAGTGTGTGATTTGGAGCACCTTTAGTAAGGTCAGCTGTAGTGTAGGTGGTGAGCACCAAAGGAGTGCAATCGTATGAATATATATTGGCATTAACCCACTTTACATTTGTCTATCCTGTCACAACAATCATGAATGATACTTTGTGGAAAAGAACCCTCAGAAATTCCCTTGACTTCATTGTCACCTATTGCCTTAAATAAACACAATTATAGGTTGTCATTTCAATATCTTGCTTTTTATGAATATATATTGACATCAAACCAATTCTCATGTGTCTGTGACATCCTGTCAGACCTCTAACAGCTGTAAGTAACCTGTTGACTTCAATATGCACATTTCAAGGTTGTGATTTCAATAGCCTTCTCATGAATATGTTGACATCGAACCAATTTTCATGTATCTGTGACATCTTGTCACAACTTTCATAGCTTACTCATACTTTGTGGACAAGAG
>NW_024627924.1:0-1900 GCF_008729295.1 Plectropomus leopardus | reverse complement strand
GCAAAGGCTGGACTGGAGCCTGCGTCACTGCAGAAGCCTCAGGCATATGGGGCTCACAAAGTAACCCTGATTTAAGCTCAAGTTTAAGAATACGTTTGCAGTCATTACAGGGTGGGTAGGCAGTGTTAAAATAATGTTTTTAGCCTTGACCTAAAAGTGGTCAGAGTCGGGGCTTGTCTAACATCATCTGGGAGGTTGTTTGTGCTGCATGGTAAAAAAAAAAAAACGCTGCTTGACCATGTTTAGTTCTGAGTCTCCGGGTCAGCAGGCCCCAGATATCCCGAGGATCCTAGAAGGTTCATATGTCAAAAACATGTCAGAGATATATTTGGGAGCTGAGCCACAGTGTGATTTCTAGACCATCAGTGAGATTTTAAAATCAGTTCTGAGTGACAGGTAGCCAGTGTAAGAATTTTAGAACTGGAGTATTATGTTCATATTTCCTTGTTTTTGTTGGGACTTTAGAAGCGGCATTTTGAATAAGTTGAAGCTGCTGAACAGCTTGTTTTGAAAGGTACAGACTGTTGCAATAATCTAATTTACTGGAAATAAAGGCGTGCAGGATGAGCCTTTCAAGGTCCTGCTGTGACATTGTTCCAGTAAGTTTTTTTAAAATAATAACAGGCAGATGAAGTTACTGATTTTATGTGACTGTGGAAATTTTAACCTGAGTCCAGGATAACCCCAAGGTTTCTTGCTTGACTCTACAACACCTGTGTTTGCAGTTATTCTGCGAGTATGTTCATGTCGGATCCGACAGGAAAGAGAAGCTTTATGAAGCGGACTTGTCTTTTATTTGGACTGAATGGAGAGTTTTAGTTTCAGCGAAGTGACAGGCATCTATTTCCTCCTCCTGGCTTTGACCTGATGCTCACAGAGGTTTTCTTTTAAATGAAAAGCTTTTGCAGTAGCATGTCGCAACAGGCCATCATCAGTGTGAAGGTCTGATATCATCACTCACAGACAGACAGACAGACAGACAGACAGACAGTGCTTTGTTGATGTGTTTGACTTCTATCTGCTACCTGCAATAGCGGCGTAACTTCCCCCCGGTGTGACAAAGCCGACGGTCGTCCCTTCCCGCTGCTTTCTATAGCCGATCAATGGGAGAGCCTGCTGACTGGAGCCTCCCTTTGTTCTATGATTAGCAGCTGTGTTGTGTTGGATGGTGCTTTTATGTGCGCACACATGTGGGAAGAGCAGGTTGGGGGGGCGTGTGTGTGTGTGTGTGCTTGTGTGTGTTAATTTGTGTAGCTGGAGCCGCAGTAGACATAAAAGTTGGTCGTATACCTTCGACAGCTGATCAACAAAGTGGTTCTTTGTGTGTATGTAGACTCAGGCTGCAGATTAACAGCGCTGTAACAGAAAGCAGCGGAAGAAACTTCTTTTATATTTTTCCTTTTTATCTCGCTCTGTTTGTCTCTTGCTCCCTCAGAAAGTAGCCGACCACTGTGCTGAAAGCCGTGTTAAGAGGTTAATCAGGCAGCGAGAAAGATAACTCAAGAGCCTAAAGACAAATCTGAGCGGTTTCATCTCTTATATAAACATTGTTCACAAGAACTTTTAGTCTGAGCACAAGAAGAATTGAAATAGAGAGCTAAAGTAAAACTTCTGCTTCAACAAGAATAAAATCAAATTCGTAAAAATGACTAAAGAAATCCAGTCACACAGGATAACCTTGCTTAACAATATGTGACTGTCTAGACAGCGTCCGTGAATGTTTTCAAAAAGGATGAAATAATAGTCGATGTTTCCATGCTTAAAGACATTTTTCCATCAAGATGCAAAACTAACTTGGGTTAAAACAAACTTTTCTGAATGCTAACATATTGATCTTTAACTTTGTCAAAATCTTCAAATTCTAAAGGTAACGGTGGACACTCAGTGGACACTCAGTGGA
>NW_024627923.1:0-1468 GCF_008729295.1 Plectropomus leopardus | reverse complement strand
TAGTTAAGTTAACATTTAAGGATTCTTACTTGTAAATGAGTATTTTTAGTGTATTTTTAGACTGTGGTATTTCTACTTTTACTTTAGGATCTGAGTACTTCTACCAGCACTGGTCTGGTGGTAAACAAACAGTATAATTGTAATTATCGATGAAAGCTGCATGAGCTCACGGCCTTGTGAGATGCTGGTTACTGCAGAGACAGATGTGCGTCTTTGAGCCACATCAGCAGCATCGGCCTCCTCCTGCTGCTGTTATCACTGAGGAGAGGCGGTTAAAGCTGCTGTTACCCTGTTATCACTTCAACAAACACTCTGTCTCTCTCCAGTCTCACACACACACACACACACACACACACTCAGACCCATCTGACACACATTATCCTCCCACACACACACACACACACACACACACACACACACACACACACACACACACACACACAGCAGGGACAAAGGTGTCAGAGTGAATTAAAAACGGAGCAGTAATTCCTCCGCTCAGCTGATCACATATAACAAACCCGTGGTGTGTTAGACTGATCCTGAACCAGCTGCTAAAATGTACGTCTCTCTAATCTCATTTTCAGGTCCTCAGATTCTCATTTGCATTTTCAGCAGCTCAGAGCTGAGACGTTACAGTCACCGATAATATTTTCACCGCAAAATAATGCAAACACATTTTTACTGCTGGTGGTGTGTTGTCTTTTCTTTTGCAGAAGTCATGATCTCAAGCACAAAATCAATGTACCTGCAAAAAAACAAAGTAAAATAAATAAATGCCAGTGGCCTGCCTGACAGAGATCCCAAACTCCTGATATCCTAAAATCATTGAAACATGCAAAAATCTGGGAAACGTCCTAAAATCCCGGAAATAGCCTGAAATCCTAACAATGTCCCAAAAGACTAAAAACACCCAAAAATCTTTGAAATGTCCTCAAATCATAGAAATATTCTTAAACATGACAAATGTCCTAAAATCTTAGGAATGTGGTAAAATCCACAAAACACCTAAAATCCTCAAAATGTCTTAAAATCCTACAAATGTCCTAGAAACATCCTAAAATCTTAGAAATGTCCTAAAATCCTTAAAACATCTTCAAATCGTCCAACTCCTTTAAACGTCCCAAACTCCTGTAAACATCTTCAAATCCTAGTCCTAAAATCCTCAAAGGGTCCTAAAATCATAGAAATGTAGAATGGATAGGAAATTATAGAAATACATGTATTTATTATTCATATTTGTTGTTTTGTTTTAGCACTTTTTCAGGTAATTAACTGTTTTTTTTCTTTGTTTTTCTAATTTTTGGTAATTTTCTTGTAATCTTTTATCAGTTTCTTGCTAATTTGCAGCTGCTCTGTTTTGTTGTATATAATGAATTACAATAAATAACATTAATAATTGCAGCTATGATAATAATAGTAATAAAATGAATAAATAATTTTAAAAATGAAGTTGAAAACATCAGAAAAC
>NW_024627922.1:0-3916 GCF_008729295.1 Plectropomus leopardus | reverse complement strand
ACAAACATCTTAAAATCTAAATATGGACGTAAGGACGAGCTCCCAGCTGTGTCGGCTCCATTAACATCCCCTCACATTAACGACATCACTTCCTCCCACATGTTTCTCAGCGCGGCGGCCGCAGAGTGAATGTGCTCGTCAGCGGCGAGTCCAGCTGGTCCAACAGATGAGGACACCTTCAGGGGAAACAGCGGGGAGGACTCAGGGTCCTCTGGGCGATGCTGCGTGACCAAAACGGGATTCCTGGGAACATCTGGTTCTCATGAGCGAGAGGTCGATCCCAGACCGCCTCGCCTCGCCTTTCTCTCGCTAAGGGCGAGCTGCTACTGTGAGGAGCTCATCTCTGCAGATTCACAATTAAACCTTTTTTCCTTTTGGATCAGAGAGCGATAATGAGCAGCAGCGACTCGCTGATTTACTGCAGCTGACTGAAACTCATTCCAGAGTGGTTTCACAGTCACTGCTGGTATGTACACACACACACACACACACACACACACACACACACACACACACACAGAAAGCAGCCAAAAGCTCGAGTGAATCATCTCATGAGAACTTCCTCTAAAGGAGGAAAAAACTCCACTGAGTTTAAAGGGAAATACAAAACGCAGCGCAGGCGGGAAGCATCACTGCAGGGATGTTTTCTGTTGTTTTGGCTCCAGCACAGGAGGGCCGACATTCAGCAGCGACCATGAGCTTTGAAGCTGATTAGGAGGTTTCGAATCCTTATTAGGAGAACAGCTCAGGACTCACAGCCTTTTTTATCGTCCAGAGTTACGACAATTATCTTAAAAATGACAACAAGACGCCTGAAAAGGTCTTTTTATGGTCCAGCAGCGGCGTGCTCTCCTCTCTGACCTCAGCTAAACCCTTCACATGTCTTACACACCGAGGAGCAGCACGAGAGTCAAAGGCTGCCAAAAAAAGGGAACATGGCTTGAGAAAAAAAAAAAAGAAATCAGAGAAACACCCTAAAGTCCTATAAATAATAATAATGTACTAAAATCCCAGAAATGCCCAAAACTCTAAGAAACACCCCAAAATCCTAGAGACTTTCCACACTATCCTTGACTCATCATAAAATATGAAAAATGTCTTAAAATCCTAGAAACATTTATAATCCTAAAAATGTCCTTAGATCCTAGAAATGTCCAAAAACCTATAAACGTTCTATTATCCAAAAAATGTCCCTAAATCTCAGATATGTCCTAAAATCCTGGGAATTTCCTAACATCCTAGAAAAATCCTAAAATCGCTGATATATTTTAAAAGTCTTGAAATAAGCTAAAATCCTAGAAACGTCCAAAAGTCCAAGAAACGCTCGAAAATACTTACTATTGCTACTATTCTAGACACATCCTAGAATCTGAGAAATGCCCAGAAATCTTAGAAATTTACTAAAATCCACGAAACAACCTTAAAAAGCTGACTGCGGCTGCCGTTCAGGTATCACAGTATTTAAACTGCCGTTAAGCAACTCGGACAGCAGAGAGCAGCGGAGACGAGCCGTAAACGGCTGCAGGGGGACGTTATTTTATCCAGCAAGTCAAGGCTGTCCAACAGAGGCTGGGACTCGCCCTTTGACCCCACTGGAGCTGTGGGTGGTGACACCTGCACTGAGTACCTGGAGATTCACACACTGATGACCAGAGAGATTCAAAAAGCTGCCAAAAAAAGTGAATGTGGTGTGAAAAGAAAATCCTAGCAACATCCTAACATCCTAAAAATGTCCTAAAATCCTAGACATGTCCTAAAACCGTAGAAATGTCCTAAAATCCTAAATCATAGAAAATGTAATAAAATCCAGGTGAAGGGTGACCTACCGTGACATTTGACCTCTGGATCCCCCCAGAACAGCTCTCTGCACTCCCGACACGTCTTCCCTCCAAACCCAGGTTTACACCGGCACTGTCCTGTGACCTGACACACACACACACACACACACACACACACACACACACACACACACAGTCAGTGGATTTCTTAGTCTAAAACAGTCGAATGTTTGGATGAACAGTTTGTTTCATGTGTTTTGCGTTTAGCGGATCTTTGATACGAGTCTCTGCTCGTTCAGATATTCCTCGGTGAAATCAGACTTCCTTCCTGTGATGGAGAGCAGCCAGTAAACACAGAAACCCACAGTTTGTTTGTGTGTGTGTGTGAGTGAGGACACACTCTTCTGTTCTCTGAGTCACAGCGAGCCGCAGAGAAAAGCAGCTCCAAACAGCTCGAGTCCAAAAACCGAAACACACACAAACACACACAAACACAGACAGCCGTTGAGACGCTCACCGTTACTGCTGAGCCCAAAGATCTGCTCCCAGAGAGGACAAACCGCCTCATCGGTCCCCACACTGTGAGGCAGGAACACTCAAATCTGGCCCCTGACAGGGTCCCCGGTGGGTTTAGCTAAGATGTCCTAAAATCATAGAAATGTCCTAAAATCTTAAAAACATCCTGAAGTCCTAGAAATGTCCTACCATCAAAAAAATGGCCAAAAATCCTCCAAACATCCCCAAAACTTTGAACTGTCCTAAAATTCCTAAAATTTAGAATCCTAAAATCCTAAAAACATTGAATAATACTAAAAAAAGTCCTGAGATAAACATCCTATAATCCTAGAAATGTCCTAAAATCCTATATATATCCTTTTTTTAAAGAATCTCTGAATCTCAAACTAAAGAAATGTCCTAAAATCGTGGAAATGTCCCAAAATCCTAGAACTGTCCTAAAATCATGGAAATGTCCCAAAATCCTAGAACTGTCCTAAAATCCTTAAAATGACCTAAGATACTTAAAATGTCCTAAAATTCTATATATATATCCTGTTTTAAAAAAATCTCTGAATCTCAAACTAAAGAAATGTCCTAAAATCCTATAACTGTCCTAAAATCGTGGAAATGTCCTAAAATCGTGGAAATGTCCTAACCCCCTGAAACGTGTGGCGCGGCTGCGACGGCCTCCTGCTGTGGGTAAATCTGGGAAACAGAGTTAACGCTGAGTTGAGATTTCGTTGTTGGATTCTGTTCGGCTTCACTTTAGGACAGAAGACGTTATCGCGGGAGACGCTGCAGACGGATGCCGATGTTGGCAAGAGGATTCGGTTTTCACCGCGGCGTTCGACTCACCTCGTCGCAGGACGATCCGAAGGAGTGGACGGGGTCGCAGTCGCAGCGCTGGCAGCCCGTCCCGCTGGCGATGTTCCAGGTGTCGGGGGCGCAGCGGTCGCAGTTCTGACCGACCACGTTGGGCAGGCAGGGACACTGTCCGCTGCGCTGGTCGCACTGACACTCATCCGGAGACGAACAGGCCCGAGGGGACGTCCCCGTCGAGTAACACATGCACTCTGCACAGAGGGGGACAGATCAGGACTCAGCATGGGACGGCTTCTAAAGATTACAAAACTTTATCGTGCTTCAACGTGCTGCAAAAAACGCAAGACAGAAGCTGCAGGCGCCAAAAAAAAACAGCAACCGATATCAAAAATTAATCAAATCCATGAAAATGAATAATAAAATCTCATAAAATAAAATAAAAATAAGATGAAGGATAAACCAATAAAAGGACATGAGTCAAAACTGATAAAAAAAAATACATGTTAAAATAAAATAAAAATAGTAAAAGTAGACCATTAAACTGGATAACACATAAAAATTAAAATAAAAGAACTTAAAAACAGAATAAAATATAATAAATAGACCAATGAAAAATGATAAAATGAGCAAAACAAAAAAAAGACCAAATAATAATATTAAACCGATAAACCATTAAAAGCAGGTCTAAGAGTCATGTGGAAACAAAAACATAAATATTATACAAAAAAAAAATTGAAAATAACATTACTATAAATGTTATTAATTGTATTAAAAAATTAGACCAAATAATTATGAACCCATTAGCCCTTAAAAATAAA
>NW_024627921.1:0-2464 GCF_008729295.1 Plectropomus leopardus | reverse complement strand
ACCTATCTTTTTTTTAAGTGTTTTCATGTGTGATTCATGTACTCTATGTGATGCTGCTTATTGATTTTCTTCATGCAGTTTTTCTCCTGGTTTTATGTTATTGCTGTATTGTTGTTTCTTTCTGCAAAGCACTTAGTAACCTAAGCAAAGAAGGATTAGGAATAAGTAAGTGTGACCTTTCTACACTCCTCTTTGAACATGTAAGATTTGCATTGTTTATGAGAAATTATTCATTTAGAGTTTTGTGGAGGTTTGTTGTTCATTTAAATGTTATTAGTTTGTTTTGATCTCTTTTTTTAGTTAATTAAGTAAAATTTATCAATTAAAAAAACACTATTCTTTTCCAAAGGCCAAAATCTATAAAAATTGATAAAAAAAAAAAAAAAAAGGCCATCAGCAGTCTGGCTGTAAACTGCTTTTTTAAAAACACACATTTAGACACATTCTTAGCATACGGCTGTGAATGTGTCTTTGTTCTCCACACATTCATCAGAATTATTATCAGATGGAGTTTTGGGGCGGGGGAGGGGTCACCGCTCTGTTGTATGCGTGTGTGTGCGTGTGTGTGTGTGTGTGTGTGTGTGTGTGTGTGTGTGTGTGACAGGTGCGAGGTATGGTAATGAGTCTCCTCATATGCATTACAAAACAACAAGCCAAGCACATATCACGCAGTTTAAAAGAACAAGAAAGAGATCTCTCGACAGAGAACCTAGACAGTAACCTCAACACACAGCTTGTCTCTGAGGAAAATACTTCTTGTTAGGACATTTGAACAATACTGTCCCTTTTGGGCCTGTTAGTATTGTACGATTCTGCAAAACCCCAAATTATATTTAAGGATGATTTTTTTAAACATCCATTGACAATGTTTTTGATCATTTATATCTCTTGGGTCTATATCAAAAGCTTCATTCTTTTAAAATGACTTTTATGATATTTTGTCTTTTACTTCTTTCGTCATAAACAGGCTTATATAGGAGTTCAAAAGTGAACTTGTTTCAGAGTATATGTAAACTGATACCAAAGCAGAAATTCTGAGTGTTTGCAGCATCCAGAACACACAGATGATAAGTGAAAAAGTGGACACTGCTCAGAAGGTTTGTTTTGAATTTTCAGGTTCTTCGTTCCTACTACAAACGTTGTCACCATTAAAATCGTTTGTAGCTGAACTAAAGCAGCTCACCACAGCCCTCTGTGCGCCATGATGGAGCAAACAACAGACTGTTTACAGCTGCCTTTCAGATCAACATGCTGTGATTTGGGTGAAACATCATTTTTATTTCTTTGAGGCGGCTTCCTTTCCACAAATCAGACATGACAGCGATTTAAGTTGTTACTGTGGTTAATTATTAGTTCTTCTACATGAGGGATGAGCCAGGTGTTTCCCATCATGCCCTGCACTTTCGTTGTGGGTAAAGTACATGAAAGCATAAAGAGAACCGGATACAGTGTTGGAGACGGGACCTTGTTTATTACTATTAACGTTCTGAGATCTAAGCAATTTTTGACCATTTTTGGCCCGCCTGTATTTATTGTGTAATAAAGCTATGAGCAAGGATTCATTGTCAGGAATCCCCGAAAAGAAGCATGAGCGGCATTGGAATGGCGCACTTGCCAGCTCCCAGGAGTCAAAAACAGTAAGGAGCAATGATTTATTGGTCAAAATATATGAAATTATTTTTAAACTATGCATATCATTGTCGCATGTGCCACACTCAATCTAAATCAAAGTTGCTCAGTCGCACATGAAGCCAAAACCACCGCGTATAAACCTGCCTAGGTGCATTACCTAGGGCTCTACGTAGGGCTCTAGGTTTACTTCCTGCTGGTAGAGCAGGACATTCTCTGATCAGAAGGTTAGTGGTTCAATCCCCGGCCCCGCCAGTCATTGTGTCAACGTATCCTTGGGCAAGATACTGAACCCCAATGGCTCCTGATGCTGCACCGTCGGAGTGTGAGTGCGAAGGGTTACTGAGTAGCAGGTGGCACCCTGTATGGTAGCCTCGGCCACAAGTGTGTGAATGTGTGTGTGAATGGGTGAATGTAACCAGGTAGAGTGAAAGTGCTTTGAGTGGTCAAAAAGACTAGAAAAGCTCTATACAAGTGCAGCCTGATGACCACAGATCATCACAGATGATGTCTCTGCATCAATGGGACCAGCAGATGCACTAAAAAGTTTTGCAGGTCGAGCTGAATACTTAAGGTTTATTGTATGGATGCACAACACTGGATTTTTTGCCGATAGCTGATATGCCAATATATAACAACTCATTTGGCTGTGAATGATACTGATAGCGATATGTCCACTTTTTTCCCCCCTTTTTTTAAGGGATCATCAAGTCTCTTCTGTTAACATCATATTCTGAATACTCTTATCATGATGGCCTACCAGCAGATGGAGACATAAAATACTATGCTTTTAAATGTTTGTAATATTCAATCATTGTGCAAATTAAGATAAGAA
>NW_024627920.1:0-2731 GCF_008729295.1 Plectropomus leopardus | reverse complement strand
CCATTTCCAGCTCAGTGCTTTATCACCTTGATGACCCCGTAATTTATCGCACTCCAATGTGAGCGACTACGGCATAAACGAACCCAATTCTTTGGCTCTGTATAGGCTTGCGCACCTCTGAATGCGGCTCCCCGGCTGCAGTCTTGCTCCTTATTCCCGTTTTTGTGTCAAGAAGATTGAGAATTTCAATAAGGGTTTCTCAATGAGTCCCCTTTGGCTTTCTAATGCGTCCATTGAGAATAATGGACATGCCAATAGGAGTGACGCTCAGACCCGAATTGCAAACAACCTACAGGGACAGATCCATCAAGATTTACCACTAACCCCACCCCCATCACCAATACCTCTCAGAAACACACACACACACACACACACACCACCCACTACCACTAGTGACTCGAGGGCTGACTGACTGGTGGAGAAATCAGCCATTAGAAAGGAGTTGTGAGCAGCTTCTCACCAGCAAATTAATGGACCTCTGCTCGTCGTGTTCGGCCACAGGGTACACTCAAGGGCAAAGCTCTTAAAGAGATATAAACAAACCAAACAAAGCAACGAGGCTTCATGATTTTCCCGTTTTTACTCCATTTTAGTGCATGTGTTATATAAGAATATTATGTTTATCTTTCCTCAGCAACTTGCTTGTTGCCTTTTATCTTGGACTCTGTCTCACAATAAATAAACTAATGACTGTACCATCGAAGCAAAGGTGAAAGTAGCATGAGTTTAAAACATCACAGAAAAGTCTCAAAGACTGAGAATGGGCTAAATGAATACAATCAAGAATCCCTTCTTTTAATCCAGAAGGTGATCTTAACTTTAAACCAGTTGTTTAACTTGCCTCTACTTGCCTCTACCAAATGGTTTTCCTCGTACACATTAATCTAGATTGTTTAGATGTGCGTTGCAGAGGGTTGAAGATATCAGCTGGACAGATGTCTGCCTTCTCTCCAATGTAATGGACCTCGATGACACTCGCATTATGGTGCTCGAAGTGCCAAAAAAAAAAACATTTAAAAAACTCAACAGCAATGTCTTTTTCTAGAAATCATTACTCAAGACAATCCACAGAGCTTGTTGTGAAAAGTGTCATGTAGGAACTATTTTCTTTCTACCAAACTACACCTGCCAACCATATCATTGCACAAAATGTAGCATGCATCTCGTCATGGTGTCAAGAGGCTCGTGCTAGTCACGGCGTGAGACATTAATGGTGTTAACGTTGTCTCAGTGTTTGGTGATGTGCAGTGCTTCACGGAAAAGCAATGTGCATGCAAAGCATCATTACTGTTTAAATCTCAGAAAAGCCAGTTCATCCCACTCCTGCATACCTGTAATCCCCTCTTTAGCTGATATCACATAAATGTACTATTATGTGTAAGTTATTCTTATCTGGTTTTATCCCCATTAAAAATTAATATGACTGAATCTGACATACAATAGGCATTTCTGTTTCCCATGTGAGTTTGTTTGCTTTTTTTTTATTTACTTGGTAAACTCGGTGTCTGAGTGTAGCCTTTTCACATGGGAACATGTAAATACAACAAAACTACAGGAAAAATAGTCATTATGTCTAAACACTTTGTCATGTTACTACTGAATTTGCATTAAAATGAAACTTATCCAGCATGCATATCAGAGGTGGGGGCTCGAATCATATGACTTGGACTTGGACAAGTCAAAAATTTGATGGCTTCAGAAGTTGACTTGAGACTTGAATGCAAAGACTTGAGACTTTCGCGTTACTTGCAAAGGAATGACTTGTTCCTATCTCTTGATTTGCCTTTCAAATTGAGTGCTGCAGTGGTGGCAGGATTGAAGAAATAAACTCTGTGACAAACAAACATTTATGATACTTACATGTTTTGTTCAGCAAGATAATCTTCACAAATGAGCACAGTTTTTTATGATTTCTGAAGCAAAAATACAGTCTCAAGAAGTAAAAACTACAGTTGCATGACTTCAACTTCACCACAGCGAGGCTGTAATATTGTGTTAGCGACTGCATTTTCCAAGACACGTAAAAGCTTTAAAGTTCACAAGTGGGGTATTCACTTTATCCACAGACCTTATTTCCAGCATCAAACCAAAAAAACCTATTGACCTTGAGACTGGGACTGCTGAAAAGCTAACTCATTTCTTGGTTTTATGACTCATTCCTGCACCACTCCATAGGCTCCATTATTTTGTATTTTATAAAGTGCATGCTGTATCTGCCAAATACAGCACAAATATAGAGATGTAATAGTTGTGTACATTTCCACTGACATTGGTAGGGCATATTACAAATCCAGGATGGAGTTTAGAAAGTAGGGCAGCTGTCTGATGTCAAAATCAAAGTTGTAATCTGTCATAGGATCCTATCCAGATCACAGACAGTGGTCTCCCTCGCTGCAAAAAAATGGCATGTCTTGACAGATCCAGCCCAGCACGGATCCCTGGGTGTTCGTCCTCCTCCACTTCTTCCTGCCCCCTCGTCATCCTCTCACTCTGCCTCACACTGCGGTGTTGTGGCCAATTGATTCATTAATCTGTTCATCTCTTAAACGCATTGGCCTTGGCTCTTTGCCTTGCTTTGTTATTAATGTCAGAGCTGTTAGTATTCAGTGTGGTCACTTCAGTTTAGCTTTTTAAACGGTTTCCATGAGAACACAAGAGATTGGGAGAGTGAGGATGCTGCCAGAGATGCAGAATCATCTGCAGTGTTTTGCAAAAATGTGATTGATTTTTG
>NW_024627919.1:0-1957 GCF_008729295.1 Plectropomus leopardus | reverse complement strand
ACAGATTGGTAAATCCATTTTAGAATATAACTTTTTTTGTACATTGAAGAAGTTATTCTCTGTAATCATCATGCCTCTCCAAACTGGAACTGTAAAGAATTTTCCAGTAATAAAAACAATTGGCAGCACGGTTGCTGTTTCACCCTACCTGTGGGCAGCTCTACCGGGGGAACCACAGACACAGACACCTTTAAAACAATCAAATCCAAAGGCTTTATTAACATAAGATGAGCAAACAAGACAATAAAAATCCCCAACAGAGAGGCAGCAAGACCAGAAGCCACTCATGTTCTTAAAGACATCTATTTAGGCTATTACATCACTCCATTTTTTTAACGTGACAGCTGCTCATTCAGTAGCTCTGAACATTTAAACGTGATGCACTGAATTAAAACATTATAATCAACTATATTTAGGCTCGACACGACCTTGTTGCCAGAAGGAGACATATACATTTCTTTAGTTTTTGCACCTCACCACACTTTGATGCACATTGCAGTTGCTGTGAAAAGTACCAAAAAAAGGAAAAACAAGCTGTTGAGGCAATCCAACCCTGACCTGCCTACCAAGATGGCTAACTAACCTAACTAGTCTTCGGAGACCTGCTGAGCTCAAGGCAACTTTAAACACTGAACTCAGTGGAAGAACTGTGGTACACTGAAGCATGCCCCCACTCAGAATTACCACCAAAAATAACAAAGGCGAAATAACAAAGAGGCAAGCTCTTTAAAACTTCCCTGTGGCTCCCACGTCAAGGTACTCAAAACTTCCATGCTGCAGAAGCAGTTACCCAGTCCAAAGCACAACTAAACAGACAGCAATACGACAAGATCCAATATTTGCATTCACCACTCTTCATGGACGTTCGTGTCCTGGACCAGCCCCAATTTCATACGCCCCATCTGTGAATGACCCTATGAGGTGAACAACACTCCAACACTGAACCAAAATAATAACTTAAGACACCTTTTTCAACAGTCAAATCCATGGCATTTATTAAAATAAGATAAGCAAACAAGGCAATAAAAATCCCAGACAGAGAGGCGGTAAGACCAGCAGTCCCAACATCAGAAACTTCTTCACTCTGCTGGTGGAACAGGAGTTCTGAAGCAGCTCATTCCCAGACCAGCTGCACCTTAACGAGTAATTCACCTATTTAGGCAATGCAGCACACATGCGTCTGCACCACAAAGCCAGTTCAACAGAGCCAGGCTCTCTTTGACTGAGCTGCTTGAAAAAGCCTCACTCAGAGATAACAGGGTACTATAAAGAATGTTATCAGCTGTCTCTGTTAACTCAGGCTTTCTGCTTCAGGCCCGGAGCACATTCACAGAAAGTGAGTCAGTTATGCATTTAATGCATCGTTTGACAAGTATAAATGATTCATTGCATGCTGCCTACTTCCGCCTTTAAAGAATATTTTAAAAAGTATTAAAGCGCAAAGTGACACTGTTGCTTCAATTAAGGCAAGAGCTGAAATAAAGTGACGTATAGTGAATGCACAAGTTAATAAGGGTGATCTATGTAGGCTATTTTATTACTTTGTTTTTCTAATGCGACAGCTTCACATTTTGCAGCTTTTAAACTTTAATCTTGAAGCATCAGATTTAAGCATAACAATGGGGAAATATATTTAGGTATGACATTGTCCTATCCCACTTCAGTTTTTGGATAGATCAAAGTAAAATGACTTTTACTGATTGAATATTATCTGTGATAAATACCAATAGACTCTTCAGCTGTAATATAATAGCAGCGTAAAAAACAAACTCTGATAAGACCAGAACCAAGCATATAAACAGAAAAAGTGGTATGATTTTAAGGAATAATATTGTATTTCATGTACAATTAATGCATCCTTATTAAAAAATATAGTGAACTGTTGATGTTTACTGCAATCTGTGGTTTTACAGAAGCTTCTTTTAGAGTCACTGTGGACAACGTGAGCAGAAAACAC
>NW_024627918.1:0-2579 GCF_008729295.1 Plectropomus leopardus | reverse complement strand
ACCGGAGAAACTTTTTAAAAGCTCGTATAAATGCCTTTTTTTCTCGTGTTTGCGAGAAAAAAAGGCAATGTCAGAAAATGTAAAATGTCAGAAAGTCAGCACCTTTTTAACATTTTTAACACCTTTTTAAGGAATTGGGGATATTTCCTAGATTTACAGACGTTTTTGGAATTAGCTAGAATTTTAGGGCATATCTAAGATTTGGGGACAGTTCAGGGATATTGGAACATTTCTCTTATTTTAAAAAAAAATTTCTAGATTTTAGGACATTTCTATAATTTTAGGATGTTTCAAAGGTTTTGGGATGTTTCTATGATTTTAGGATATATCTATGATTTTAGAACATTTCTAGATTTTAGGACGTTTCTAGGATTTTAGGACATTTCTAGATTTTAGGACTTTTCTAGGATTTAAAGGACATTTCTAGATTTTAGGATGTTTCTAGGATTTAAAGGACATTTCTAGATTTTAGGACGTTTCTAGGATTTTTGGACATTTCTAGATTTTAGGACATTTCCAGGATTTAAAGGACAATTCTAGATTTTAGGACATTTCAAGTATTTTAGGACATTTCTAGATTTTAGGACGTTTCTAGGATTTTAGGACATTTCTAGATTTTAGGACGTTTCTTTGATTATAGGACATATCTAGGATTTCAGGACGTTTCTAGGACTTTAGGAAGTACCACGAGAACTCAGAAGGATCCTGGTTCCTGGACTGCTGTTTTGAGGGACTGTTTTTGGGGGTCTCGCTGTGGACGAGTTTCTTCCCCTGAACTGTTTGTTCTGGAAACATCAGATTTTGAATTTATGCAAAATTCAGGGTTTACACAAACAAAATGAAGACAAATTGCAGCGTGATGTTGGTCCAGACGTCCTTTCAGCTGCTCCGTGTAACTAAAATCTGATTGGACGTCGGAGCTCTGACCTGCAGGAAGCAGCGAGAGGTCGGAGGTCATACTCACTGAAGCCGACCATTCTGTCGGGGACCTTGTAATCCTCTGTGATTACCCTGCAGCAACACACACACACACACACACACACACACACACACACACACACACACATTAGCATCCTGCTCACACAGTGTGTGCGTGTGTGTGTGTGTGTGTGTGTGTGTGTGTCAGTGACTCTGATGATGCAGCCTGCAGGAGAACAGATCTATAAACACTTATCTACTGTTACACTCTGACGTCCATTTGCAAACAAGAATATGATGCTGAAAACACGTCATTATGTGTGTGTCATTATCACCCTGCTGTGTGTGTGTGTGTGTGTGTGTGTGTGTGTGTGTGTGTGTGTGTGATCAATACGTGCTGCTGGTCGTACCTTTGATGGCCCATGGCTGCGAGCTGGTTACCTACTGAGAGACAGAGACAAACATGAGACGCCGGTGCGTTTACTTCTGCAGTGAAGCTGACAGACGAGTTTCTGCAGCTCAGAAGAACAAACAGAAGTAATCTGAGTAAAAACAGGCTGTTGGAGCTCCGTTCTTTCCTCAACGTCAACAATTACCCAAAAAACAACAACATGTTCGTCTGTCTGACTTCCTGTCTGAGGCTCTCGGCTCACTGGTTCCTCCTCCAGCTGTCAGCGTGAACGTGTTAATCATGATCCGTACGGAACGCGTTACTTTTGTTTTATCGCCGGTGTCCGTCCCCGTCTTTGAGACGCTGCTCTGGGCTGAGTTTTAAAGCTGCACCTTCAAACTTGTTTCTCAGGTTTTAGAACGTTTCTATGGATTATTCACTTTTCCAAGTTTAGGACATTTCTAGAATTTTGGGACATTCGCTCTATTTTCGGATGTTCTGGGGGTTTCATGACGTTTCTACGATTTTAGCACATTCCTACAAATTTAAGACATTTTTAGGATTATTTCTTTTTAAACCAAGGGGAAAAAACAACAAGCAACTAGGCAAGAAATGTCCTGTAAATTCCAAAAGTTTAGTCAGTTTACAAAGTTAATTCTTTTAGAAAGTCATGATTATGTATTTAATGACGCATAATTTACAGATATTAGTACTGTAATAACAGATTTTCAGATAAGTCTGTTTTTTTTCATGTCATTATTTCATATGTCATTTACTTCCCTGTTTGTTTGCTTAGTTACTGGTTTTTTTTTTTTGGTTTTTTTTTTTTACATTTTCAAGTAATTTTCTTGCACTTTTTACTAAATTGAAAAATTAAAAGAATTTAGTCGTATCAGAAAATTATTTTCTTAAAAACCTAGGGAAAAAAATAATTACTAGTTAACTACTAGAACAATTTTTCTAATTATCATTATTACATATTAAATGATTTTAAAGATTATTAGTACAGTACAAATACAGATTTACACATAATTATACTTATAATTTCTTTATTTTTTCAGGTCATTACTCTGTTTGTTTTGGGTTTTTTTCCTTCCCTGTTATTTTTATTTATTTATTTTTTGGTTTTCTAATTTTCAGGTAATTTTCTTGCACTTTTTAATTTTTTTAATCTAATTTCTGGGTCATTTCTTTTGATGTTACTCATTGCCTTTTTCCCATGTTTTTGAAAGAAATCAGGCCGATTTGTCCAGGTTTCAACGGCATTTTT
>NW_024627917.1:0-2257 GCF_008729295.1 Plectropomus leopardus | reverse complement strand
GCAGTCATACTGTGTGTGGTTGGTTTACCAAGTTGGCAGGCTAAGTCACTCACTGTGAGCCCAACTAAACCCGATAGGTGCCCTTATCAGAGACAGCTAAAGGCAAAGCCTATTATAAATAGCCATGTGTGTGAGTGTTCTCGGCTGAAGATACACACACACACACACACACACACACACACACACACACACACATGCACGCACACACACACACACATTAATGTCCAACATGTAGATCTGCATCAAAAGATCATGTTGCCAAGAGTCTTACTTGATAGCACAATGTGCCAAACACTCGTCTACATCAGACTTCCCCATTAACAGCAAGCAGCCGCCTTTCACAAAGCCATACAACATTATTACCTCTCAGAAGAAAAAAAAAGGTTTCCCTACAGGACTTGTTGAAATCACATCGCAGTACATCAATGTAGATTTCGGGGACATTCCTGCTCAATATTTAGAACATGTGCAAGTAGAATAGGACTTTTATTTGGACAAAAGTAAAGACATTCGCACTACCAACTGATGTAGATAAGGCACAAATTGGTGCATAAAAATTTACCAAAGTTCAGGAAATTAAGTGTTTGATGCTCAAAACGTTCTGGAGGTGGACCCCTAAAGCCCCCTATTTCATTTCTGTACAGTTGGCCATGTCAGGGGTGCCCTGCCAAAATATAGCCTTTGGACTTTGGAGTGACTTAACGCCCCTCCTGACAAGGATGGCTGGTACCAGTGGATGCATTAGCGTTTACAAGATACCAAAACCTTCATGGTAGCTTAAAAAATGAGCATGCTACAGCTTCTTAAGCAAAGCATTATCAGCTTCTTTATATTTTTGACAGCATTTTGGGGTTTTTTTTGTGGTGGGGGGGCATACTTCCCCCTTGGAGGCACCACTACACACAATGTATCATTTCAATTTGTCAATTGATTCTTAATCCTTGCTCTGCCCTTTTGAATGAATACAAGTGAATAAAAGCAAACAGAGCTCTGTGACCACTTATCAATTAGCTTAACTTTCCAGGAGTGTTATGAAAAATCCTTGAGGACATCAGAGCAAAGCAGCTGGGATACGAATGCCATCATCTGTGTCTCCCTGTAACATCGCAACGGTGAAATCTTTCCACTGTTTATATGCCTGAATGTTAATGGGCAGTTAGGTTAAATAACAGATGATGATTAAAGTTTGTTGACTGAAGCGACCTCTCCTCTTGAGGAGTTCTTGTTTCAAAATGCAGTTTAAGTGCTACATCGGGGTTCTGATCCAAATATCTCTATCAGTTTAAACATTTAACTTCATAAAGTCCTGCATATAAACACTTAGCAAATAGATACTGAACCATAAAAAAGGCATAGAGCATTTAAAAAACTTTGCACTGGAGGTTTGGTGGGATGGAAATAGCTCCTAAATAACTTCCTTAAGTTCTTAAGCCAAAATTAGCAAAATTAATGCACTACTGACTGTGCTGCTGATTTATCGTAAGCATTGTCGCTGGGTCTGTGACCTAAACACCTTTCAACATACAGTAGATGAGTAGGCGAGTCTAGTATAGCAAGCAATACACGGCTTCCATACATCTGTAACAGCCCAAACATGATCTCCGACAAGTCATCTGCACAATGTGCTGTGCCTCACTACACTCCAAAGAAAATCTCATACTTTAGAGGAAACTGCTGGCAGCTCTATTCCTCTCTCAAATAGGGCGAGACAGCAGGTATGAAAAGATATGTAGTCAAGTTAACTTGTGCCAGGAGGTTTTATATACGTTGTGCTGTCAGTTTTAATGGGTCGTTATCAGTATTTTATGGCTGTGTTGTGTACCATAAACCTATCAGAGGGCAGTTAAACCACTTGTTACTGAAGTATTACAAAACATTATGTTTCAAATGTCACTGAGAAGCTTGTTCTGAAATAACTGATTTGCATTTTGAATAAACATGACATCTGGGTTTGTAATGACATGCTATGTTGTCAGTAAGTTCTGTACAGTCATGGTTTACACAGCCATACACAGTATCAGAAGCAGGTATTTAGTGCCATCTAGTGGTTGTATGATTACAGAGTCGGTTCATAAAAAATATATTGACAACTAGACATGCCACAAGCTCTCCTTTTATTTTCACACTTTTTTTTACTGGGGGGGGGGGGATAAGTTTGCCGTTCCTCAAAAACAACACCAGGCCAGTTCAGAAACTATTATCCACCAAAAAATATAGTGTAAGTGTGTTAGTTGCGGCAAAGTGCAGTTCTCAACCA
>NW_024627916.1:0-2234 GCF_008729295.1 Plectropomus leopardus | reverse complement strand
GTATCTCTTTGGGGTTGTTTTGTGTCTCTGAGGTCTTATTTGGAGTAATTTCATGTGTCTTTGAAGTCATTTTGTGTCTTTTTTAGTGATTTTGTTTCTTTTTGTAATATTTCGTCCCTTTGTGTTTGTTTTGTCTTTTTGTAGTTTTTTAGGTCTCTGGGTTTTTTGTGTCTCTTTTTTAGAAGTTTTTGTGTCTTTTGTTGGCTGGTTGTTACTTCCTATGGTCATTTTGTGCTTCTTTGTAGTAGTTTTGCCTGTTATTGTTATTGTGCAGCACTTTTCAGTCCCTTTCCATCTCTCTGTGGTCAGTTTTAGTCCTCTCTAGGTCAGTTTGTTTTAATTTGAGTGACATTTTGCAGTTGAGGTTGTGTAAACGGGGCTTATGACGCTTAGAACCACTGACAATAGCCTTTCAATGGCCTGTACAGCCAAAAATGTCTCTTTTGTCAACACTGAGAGTGCAGTCGTGTTATTTAAATAAACTTAATGACATTTGTTAGTGGACAAAGCTAAGTTCAGTGTTTACGTTCAGTGTGAGCTCCATATTATGGTGCAACAATGAATCATGAATCAGCTGCAGAGAAGCGTGAAAACGTGCAGTGTCACAGAGTCTGCTCAGCTTTAAGCGTACCTTTTTTTTTTTAATGTACACGTCATGTGGGTCAGCTCAGGGGTCAGAGGTCACAGCAGTAAAATGATACTGATAAAGAGCGATGGTACGGCCCAGATTACATTACGGCGCTGTAAGGATTGATGGAGCAAAAATAAATTCATGCTGTGCAAATTGATGTGCTGCGATGTCTCCAGCGTGTCTGTGTGTGTATGTTAATGGCTTGCGTGTGTGTGTGTGTGCATGCGTGCGTGTGTGTGTATGTGTGTGTGTGCGCGTGCCATCCATTGTCCTGTCTCACTAATCACAGCAGCTCGGGGCTTCATTTAATCAGCAGAGCGCGGCGCGGCGTCCCATAATAACCTATCAACAGCCGTAGCTTATAGATGAAGGCTTAATTGCCAAAATGCTGCAGTGCCTCTCGCTCTCCGTCATCATTATAATGTAAAACACAGAGGGAGCGCACGCTGAACGCTACCTGTTTCCAGGTAACCATGATCTGAAAATAAGAATCATAATAATTGGTTTATCAGTTTTAATAAAAAGGAGGTTTTTGAGGGTGTTTGTTCCTGTGAGCAATATTTAATTTACTGCCAGAAACATTTAAGCTGCAGTCTTAATAATATAAGTCTGCATTATATGAAACCAAACTGTGGCTGCAGTGCGTTCAAACGGCAAAAAGATCAACACATTAACTAAGGACACACAAGAGAGCTGCATTAGACTTTACTGCATTATGCTATAGAAAATACATACATATATTTATTTATTTTTGGCAACTTTTTTCCAGTTAATTTTCTTTTTTTGTTGTTTTTTTCACTTTTGTTTTAGGTAATTTCATTTTGGCAAGAAATGTCCTGTTTATTTTATCCCGAAAAAAAAAAAAATGTAAAGGTGAAAAGAAAAAGAAGAAGTCCCGACAATTAGCTGGGTGAATTACTAGAATTTCTTTTATTTTTTGAAATGATGCTTCATTACATTTATTATTTATCATTTAATTAATTTTAGCAATTATTTCCAGGTTATTTTTATTTTTTATTTTTCAATTTTATTATTTTTTTTCTTTTTTTTTTTTTTTTTTGCTTATTTTTAGCCAAACATAGGCTGATAAATTGAGCCACACAGATTCTGGCAAAAGTCAGAAAACTGTAGGAATAAAATAAAATTAAACAGTCACTTCATTTCTCTTTGACCTTTGGTTCTTTAAACGGTTTGAAACGTGTAAATGTATTGCAGTACTCTGAGGCTGCGCGGCGCTCCGTCAGCCTGTCTATACTCTGCTGTTTGTGTATGTGAGGGTAATGAAACGCACCCTCTGTCGGCCATA
This sequence comes from Plectropomus leopardus, assembly GCF_008729295.1. Lineage (NCBI taxonomy): Eukaryota > Metazoa > Chordata > Actinopteri > Perciformes > Serranidae > Plectropomus > Plectropomus leopardus. Next base: position 297 of record NW_024627916.1, on the reverse strand, counting down.
TTGGAGCGTCAGCTGTTGTGTAACAGCGTCTGATTGTACAGCTGATTGAACAGCTGTTCACAGCTCATCCAGATGAACAGAAATGCTTCATTTTCTTTTTTTTTCTTCCTTTTTTAACTTGAAGCCAACAGTTTCATCACCGCTGAGTTACAAAACACTAACAGTGAGTTCAGACAGAGTGTTTTTGGGAACTTTGGAAACAGGCAGCGTTATTTAACGTTCGGAGAAGGACTTAAAGTTTGAAAGTGAAACTGCAGATAAACTCTTTATCTCTCGGCTCGAGGAAAACGGGCAGAA
>NW_024627915.1:0-5464 GCF_008729295.1 Plectropomus leopardus | reverse complement strand
AGTTGTTTTTTTATTTTTTAATGGAAAATGAGTGAGTTATCATCAGCAAACCATGACCTGGAAGAGGTGAAAAACTAAATATGTAAAAAACTGAAATATATACTACTTTCAGGTGGTTAAACATGCACCGGGTCAATTTTGATCCGGGAACATTATTGCTGCTCCTTAAAGTTGAACATAATCAAAGGGTTATCAAGCATTATTTAAACAAAAAAAAAAACACTTTCTGAGACTCACCATGTTTTTCTCATTGCCGGCCCATTTCTTAAAGATCTGCAGAGACTGACCTGCGTGCAGCATTCCCGGTGTAGCAAACACCACCTGAAAGCGGACACATTGTCGTATTTCACCGCCGTTCAGACACTTTTCAGACTTTGGTGCAAAAAGACGAAACTTACCATGGGCCCAGGATTATCAGCATAGGAGCGATCAAAGGCCTTGATGTGCTTAAACTCAAACATGTTTCTCTGTACGAATGTTTTTCGGATCTTCTGGTTGGTCCATGTGATGAAAAGCTTGTAATAATGATTTGCTTTCTCCGTCAGGCCGGTGGAGAAGTAGATCGGGGCCTTCAGGTTCATTCTCTCCCTGTTTTTGGGAGAGGAGGTAATTAGAGTGTCTGCACAGTGTGTCACTGCTTAATATGAAAAAGTTCATGTCCCACCATTAATCTATCAAGCTTAATAAAATGAATACAGCTATTTAAGGGAGCAGCTGGTTTATTTTTTATTCCAGACAATTTGTGACCTTGGTGTTTTATAATCATGTGTAATTACTCCACATGGACTGAACTTTCTATTTAACTCAAATTGCAATAATTATGAACCACAAAAATAGCCTTTATCTGATATCTCAGCCAGGGAACAGTGATTATCTCCACACACAACTTTTTAGGGATGCAGCGTTCTTAAACTCATATGGGCAAATGTTCCTAATGACTTATTTCCCCTTCAAATGGTGGTTTAAACTTAAACTTCTTGCCTAATCTAACAGTAGAAACACTCAGAGAACAGTGAAAACTTAGGACAATATTATCTTTTAGGTTAAACACTGCCTGAAAAAAAATTGCATATTTTATAAAAACCTTTTGAAATTGTTAACCTCCTTTTTTAATGACTAAATTGATTTTAAACATTTATTGGAGACGATATTATTTGGGAAAAGTGCCTAATTATCACAACAACATTTCATTATGAACGAATGAACTGCATAAAATGATAACCATTTTAGTGATAGGTCTAACCGACCAGTATTTTTAGCCCAGGTTAGCAGCTATTGACTGACTCCTCGACTAGTTGCACACGTCAGTAATACTGACTCATTATGCAGGTTTATTGCTTTATGCAGGAATTTTAATTCCTGTCTCTACTTTGATTCATTTGTTGCTGCATTAAATGGGCTCCCATTTGAATTTGAATTCCTGTTTATTTTTTAACAGTTTTTGTCCAAGTTTCTGGTGCACGACTGATTCTTTTAGTAAAAGATAATAATTCAGTAAATTTATATTCATGTACTCATTTGTTACATTTTGTTTTACAAAGTTTGGAAAACACAGTTTAAGTCAAGCCTGAGGCTGCCTTCCGGCAAAAAAATCAAGAGGCGAGGATGCATGTTCGGTGAAAAAAAGCACAACTTGTTAGAAACAGTCGGTCTCCGGCTGATCTGCTCACACAAATTGGCTTTTCTGTCTTTGTTGTGACAGTTTCTGACCGACACATCATACAGCTCAGACAGGAGCTTCAGGAGTAGCAGTGACAACACCAGCAGCTTTTTAACTAAAAGAGCAAGTAAATAAAAAAGCCATGATGGACGAGCTCTGCTGCGGTAGACGTATCACACAGCATCCTTGTCCCATGTATTTCGGCTGTTATACACGGAAGAATGATCTCAGTCACTTCCACACAGTGATGCACAAAGCCTATTAATTTAACACTGGTATCGAGCAGTACTGCGAATCGGCTGATACCTGAAGCCCATGTACTACTATCAGGACTAAAAAGTCAGACTGACACATCCCTATCACTTCCTTTATGATGTTTGCCCTCTTATTTCTGGCTTTGACAGAGACTCGCATTCACAAACTGATACTGATGGTTAAATATACAAAGTTAATGTTAATCTTGCTTCAAAAAATTAGAAACAACCCTACCAAAATGTTTCCAATAGGATGCAGAGTTCTTGTGCTCTTCCGAGGGCAAAAACTGGAATGAGAACCTATTAAACATCATAAGAAAACAAAAAAGGAGATTTGTAAAATCAGATTTTTTTCTGTCCTGAAAAACAGAATCCCACTAAATCTAAAATTACCTTTCCTCCTCTTTCTATGGATTCGTGCACTTTCTTCAAAAAGTCTCTCTCTCTACATCTCTTCGAGTCACGGATGGTGGTGGCGTACGTAGACTCTGAAATGAGGATGTCTGGACGGCACTTATCGATCCACGCAGCACTGCAAACACACACAAACACAAAAACAAGGATGAGGAGTCTGTGCAGTGTGCAAGAGTAAACATCATGATTAAACACAGTAAAGCCCACTTACCCTAAATGTCTGTCTGGTGTCATGTTGTAGTCTCCCTGCAAAAGAAAAGACATTATTCTGAGACCTCGGCCGTCAAAGTCACCGACTCTGACAGCGAGCAGACTTGTTTACGCTCACCGTGTAGACCACAGACTCTGATCCCACTTTGATGTGCACCATGGCAGCTCCCAGGACATGGCCTGCATAGTACGCCTTGATCTCCAGCTCATCATCCACCTGCCAGCAGCACAACAGAAACAGTTTGATTTGCCATCAAAAGAGACGAGCAGCTGGTGCAGAAATGATTAATAGAAAGGTTGCCATCAAAAACTATACGGGCGTCTGCACCTGGACAGTTTGGTGGAGGTTCAAAGGTACAACTTTCTTCATGCAGTCCTTGATCATCTGCGAGGTGAAGAAGTTGGTTTCTCCCTTTTTGTCGACGGTGATCTTCCGGAAGTCCTCCAGCAGGATGGGGCAGATGGCCTTGGTGGGATGGGTCATGTAGATGGGTCCGTCGTAGCCCACCATCTCACTCATGAAGGGCAGAGCGCCGCAGTGGTCCAGGTGGAAATGGCTGAGAAAGGAACAAGTGTAGCCACGTCAAAAAACATTGTTTTATTTATTTATTTATGAATGAATCTTTATTCTGAAAATGTAAAAAAAACCACACAAATAAAAGGAAACAAGCCTTACAGCAACTGTAGTGAACAAAACAAACAAAAAAAACAGCCTATATCTCAATAAACAAATACTCAAGCCACTTAAACTTAAATATCACCTTTCAAAAAGGAGTAGGAAGGAGTGCACACGTATATATATATATATATATAAATTCAAAGTAAACATAATCAATATTTCAAATTTTATATACAATCTGCTATGATTAGAACAAATATCCCAGTTTATTCCCAGTATAAACAGCTATCTTCTAACATACTATATAACATACAAAATTAAACACCCACACTTGAAAATAATACAATTAGCAATTAAAGCAACCACTTTCTAACAGCTAGCAAGCCAGTTAAAAATAATTATTTCATTATTTTTGTCCACAACAATGAGAAAAGAGTGACAATATGTGCAGTAAATGTTAGGACGACAAACCTGATGATCACACAGTCCAAAAAGTCTGTCAGGCGCCCATTCTGCGTGATATAGGAAAAGTCTGGGAACCGTCTCTGTAAATACAAAACAAACGTGCATTTAATTAGGATTTTACTGTAATTGATCGATCTACTCAATGTGTTTGTGTTTGGGACAAAACAAGATGTTGAAGATGCCAGTTTGGGCTTCGGGAAACACTAAGTTATCAGTTAGGTAAAGTTTTTATCCTTTTTAATTCGGTTTGCAAATTGTAAGTACTTTCCTGAATCGATTATTTGGTGAAATTAATGATCGATTAATGATTAACCATTATTACCAAAAAAATAAATAAAAAACATTAAAACTTTGCTTATTTCAAGCAACACCAAATGTTTTTTTTTCCTCAGTCAAAGTTCACAGTATCATTTTGTATATATTTTGAGAGCATTTTTATAGCCTATCAATTAAATTTCACATTAAATTCTTAAATCGATCGTTGATTAATTGTTATCATCCCTATTTCTGATGATTCATTTTGTCGGAGTTACACATTGTATGGGTTACGTTGTACATATTTCGGATTGTGTTTTTGAGTTCTGCATGGTCATGGTCTCATGTTGGATTGTATTTGGTGTTTTTTTTGGCCACCTCACTTTTATAGAGATAAAGACTTCAAATGCATCTCAAATATTATTCAATTTAAAAGGAGGTATAAAGAAAGAAAATAAAGGGACAAATATGAATTTTTTGAGTGACAGTAATGTTTCGAGGACGATAATTAATTGTTTTTTGTTGTTAATACTAAACTTAATATGATTTGTAAATAAGAATGATTGATATTTTCTTCTTCCTGCTCCTGTTTGTTCATGTATTGTGTATAAGTGTTATGTGTGAAATGTGGAAAAAGCGTTATTGTTACTGTTTTGGAAATCATACACTGACATGAGCAAATAAACCAAATATGAATGAATGAATATTTGTAGATGTGTGTAAGCTGTTCATGAAACCAAAACAAAGAAAATCACTTGTACTGTTATGTCTGGAAAATAACCCAGTTTACTCACATCATCATTGTATCCCATGTGCATCCCACAGTCGAGCATGATGTTTTTGCCTCCGATGGAGACGAGGATGCAGCTGCGGCCGACATCCTGTCCAGCACCTTGGAGAGAGAACAGAGAGGGAAAACTGAAAAAAACAAACACACCATGAATGCAACACTTAGTTAGCTTATCCGGCTAATAACGGCTGCTAACAGTAAAAGGCGACGCGTACACGCTGTTTATGAGCACCATAACATAAAATACACAAACAATTAGCACTAAAATAAACAAAACCGGTAGCAGACAGACAAAATCAAATTTACCGACACATTTGTTGTTGACGGAACTAGCATAGCAGATGCTAGTTAGCCGCTTACTCACCCAGAGGTGTAACTTTTATTTCAGGCATGTTTTCTCAGCCTGTTTTTAAAGTTAGTTAAATGACACACAGTTAATCCCGCAGGGCAGACTGTTTTAAACAAATAACACCTAGTTTATAAAGAAATGTTCATTGTCTAACTTGTATACATGTGGCTCATTTCAAGTACCGACTTCTTTTTGTGTCAAGCTAAACGGTGCTAACGGTCAAAACTTCCGGCCGGCGCATTCAAAATAAAACCACCTGTGGTAAACCATGTTGGAAGATTTTGAGGTTAGTGAAATTTAGCTACAAATATCTTTTTTTAATTAATGATTTAATATGATTATTAAATATTTCACCACCTCAATTTTAATTCTAGTGAGGAGAATGTTTTGAAACAGCACATAGGTCTCAAATAAACATATTGATGCCTGGACAAAATGTCTGATAATA
>NW_024627914.1:0-3518 GCF_008729295.1 Plectropomus leopardus | reverse complement strand
TACATTATAAAAAAATAATAATCATAAAAAAAGAAATAATAATAATGATCAAATGGCAAATGATCAATTTGCCATTAAAAGTAGCATATTCAGAAAAATCCTCATAATAACCAAAAACTGAGATGTTCATGGATCATAAATCCATGTTTATCTAGAAATGAGCTGTTGCATCATCTGACTGATATTTATGGAGCGCCACGCCCAGGGCCGGCTCTTGGCATAGGCGATATAGGCGGTCGCCTAGGGCGCCATCTACTGGAGGGGCGCCGCCACACTGCCAGTCCCCCTTGGCTTCGAGGGAAAATAATAATAAAATAATAATTTTCTATGCCCACTGGCGCACTCACTCTGTGTTTTCTGTCTAGAAAAATATATATATATTAACATTACAAATAAATAAACACGGACATGTTCCTAAATTATGTGTGAGCACGTGATGTGTCGTTATTGGGTGCGGAGGTGCAGGTTAGGGTTAGGGCGCCTAGGGCACCAAATTGGGTAGAGCCGGCCCTGGCCACGCCACATATGGTTAAAAGCTGCACAGTTAAGCTGTGACCAGCATGGTACAGGAAAATCTATTTTCTTTTTCAAACTCCTGATATAACTCATAAGTTTGTGTTTGCTGAGATTTGGGCTGTTTCTAATGGTGCAAATAAAACCATGTTTCAACACCATCACTCCAAAACTGACAACCATCACATCACATCTGGAAAGTTGAAGTATCACAGATTATAAAGTCTCAGCCACAACTCAGCAACCTCACTCCCCTACATTAAAAAAAAAAAGTATTGGCTGTGGAATAGGATCTTGTTTTCTTGCATTATTAAGTGTCTGAAACCTAAACAAATTGGATGGATTTTTTTCCAAAAATGTGGGAAGAAGGCAATGAAAGTAGAAATGAGCACTGAGCAAAAAAATTGTAAAAAGTAAAAAAAAAAAAACTGTGTCCTTGTGCATTGACATTAGAAGAAGTGTTGCAGCTTTTTAAAAATAATTTTCTAAATCTACAAATTTCTTGCAATTTGTGGCACACTTTTCACCAAGTTGCTTATTGTCTTTTTTTTGCCATGTTTTTGGAGGAAATCTCACCAAGAAACATGATGTTGCTCCAGTTGTCAAAGTTTTAATTAGCAGCCACGCAATGTTATTATTATTTTATTTTTTTTATTTTGTTCTCTCAAATATATCCCCGAGTGGGCTTACTTTGTGTTTTTGGTGTCTTTGAGCTTTAGACATTCTTTTTGCACATCAGAAAACAAAGCATATTATCCTCCACCGCACAGATACATGAGCAGAAACAGTAGCAGCTCATGTCCGGCATGTCTACAGAAACAAATGTATGTAGGTCATGTGTGGAGCATGTGGGGCCTTTGTAGCACAAAGCATTGTTGAAGTCAGAAAAAGGATTATTTCAACACCCTTTGGCGCAGCATTGAGAGATGAGCCGCGGGTTAAAGGTGGGTGCTCAAGCTGCGTGCAGCATTGTCTAAGACCTCCCTTCCACCGGGGCCTCCAGGGTTTTCGTATGCACAACTTAAAGCAGGACCTTCTCAAACAGCTAAGCCTGCCTGGATCAAGTGGGCCGCTGCACACATCAGCTACAGTGCGCCATCAAAGAGTTGCTGCACACAGAGGCTGACTTTATCAAAAAGACCTGTCCTGTCATTGTCAGGAGCGTACATAGGCTAGGTGTGTGACCGGCTGGAAGTTCAGAGGTCTCAAGTTCAGAGACGCTTTCAAAAGCTTTACTTTGTCAGAGGTCAGTGTCCTCTCTGATTTGTATTCAGGCCGCACAGGCATCCCCTCTCAGTGGGTTTTATTATGGACATTTTCAGTGTTTTTTCTGCCGTAAAAACTTCAAAAGAAATGGGTCTTAGAAAGTATCATCCAACCCAATGGAAAGCAAAAGTATTAATACGTGTTTGAAAGGCCTGCCACCATAAAGGCCAGGACTGGATGATAAGAGTGCACATTTTCAGACAGACTGTCCCTGAGGTATTCATAGCTGTGCTCAGGTTGTACATATGGACAGTGACAGGAGCAGGTGTGAGTGAAATTTAAAAAAAAAAAAAAAAAGAGGTAAAGAGAGGAGTTAAAAAACCTCACTCCACTGTTCAGCCATGTTCAGAGAAGACTATTATTTTTGCTTAACAAGGATTCCATTGAGTTATTGTACATTTCTTCAATTGTTTAACTGAAAGATAATAACGTTTGTACATATTGGACTAGAGGAACATGACGAGGCAAATTTCATGTTTGCAACTGCTGATGTGCCAGAAGTACCAATTCTGGATGTCAATGCTAATGCTGGGTCGGCAACAGAAGCGGGTGGTTAAATTGAGTAAACTTGAACTCCCCCACAAGAGTCAGCTGTTTGTGGGACCCAACCACTCCACACCTGCACTCATGCACCCTATATCACATTGTTTCAGGTAGCGATATTGCCTGACACTGTCCTTTATGTGCATGTTTTATTCGACCGCGTTCTTAAGTGATGTTGCTTGTGTTGCATGCGGACATGCCCGGTGCCATCCGGCCATCTGCCGGCGTGTAATAACAATGCCATGAGTTCCGTCCGAGTGCGTTCTCATCTGGCGTTAACAGGTTGGATGTTATCTGGTTGGATGCCAGGGCGACTTTTGGCGTCACGCTCCTATATGCCAATAGCACTGACAGAGCATTTAAGGAGGTATTTGAGGAGTTTGAAGTGAGAATAGGCTTGATTGACTGGCCTCTGGAGGAAGCCTCAAGTGGTCATTCAGGGAACTGCAGTTTTTGCACTTCTGTGTCAGCTACATTTTCCATCCCCGGACACTGCTGTTTGCAAGGGCAAAATGGTCATTATGACCGTTTTCATGTTTTGCAGGCACCTTGTGGAATGAATTTGAAAAAAAAAATGTAATGCTGCTAGTACCTGACTTTTTCTAAAAGTGTCTATATTTTCATCAGAAATATATCCAATAAATAAATAAATATATAAAGTGTGTCTGCCTTACTTCTAACATTACCACTATAATTTCCAAAATGTAATCCTGCCATGTTTGCTACGAGCAACAATGTAAGGATTCATAAAAACATTGGCAAAATATTTCAGCATCAACATTCTTGTTTTGAGAAAGTGCTGCTGCAATAAGCAAATTCTAGTCTACTCTGTGCGCAATTTTAAGTACCATTTCAGAAACCCTTTAAAACTTGGATCAACCTCATTTTTCTTGTGCTGCATTCATTCCTTTAAACACTGAGCAAATAGGTTTGTTGTCTTTTTTTAAGCATTTATATATACAGTCATGGAAAAAATTATTAGACCACCCTTGTTTTCTTCAATTTCTTGTTAATTTTAATGCCTGGCTCAACTAAAGGTACATTTGTTTGGACAATTATAATGATAACAACAAAAATAGCTCATGAGAGTTTAATTTAAGAACTAAGAACTATTCATTTTCCATGGTTTTCTTGATAATAACCAGAATTACTTAAATTCTTACATCAATAGCTATGGCATTGTACCGCCAAAAACA